>NC_064826.1:109971212-110274242 GCF_024166365.1 Elephas maximus indicus | reverse complement strand
TATAGCATATGAATAAGTATTAGTATATAAGTTGCTAAATTTTTAGCCTTTTCTTATTTTGCATGTCAGAGGAATAAATGACTCCCACATGTGGATAACAGTGATTCTGTCTTCCTTCCCGCTCCACCTCATTTTTTCAAGTATGGTCTTTATGATAAAAATGTTTTCCCCAGGATTTAAAAAATGGCCTCATCTGACATAGAAAGGATCATTCAAATCCCAGTGACACCTACTTGTCTTCTGATTTGTTTTTCCTGAGATTGCTATGGGTTAGGGGAGACTAAGGTGCACCTGACCCAAGCCATGGTATTTTCAATCGCATCGTATGCATGTGAAAGCTGGACAATGAATAAGGAAGACCGAAGAAGAGTTGACGCCTTTGAATTGTGGTGTTGGAAAAGAATATTGAGTATACCATGGACTGCCAAAAGAACAAACAAATCTGTCTTGGAGGAAGTGTGGCCAGAATGCTCCTTAGAGGCAAGGATGGTGAGGCTGCGTCTTACATACTTTGGACCTGTTGTCAGGAGGGATCAGTCACTGGAGAAGGACATTGTGCTTGGCAGAGTACAGGGTCAGCGGAAAAGAGGAAGAACCTCAACGAAATGGATTGACACAGTGGCTGCAACGATGAGCTCAAGTGGAACAACGATTGTAAGGATGGCGCAGGACTGGGCAGTGTTTCATTTTGTTGTGCATAGAGTTGCTGTGAGTCGGAACCGACTCGATGGCACCTAACAACAACGACAGCATATAATACCCAAGATCATAAAAAAAATTGGCTGATCTGTGTGAACTTCACTTCAACATAATGTTTCATACAATGATTAATTAATAATAGATATAAATACCTGATATAGTAAAAATGCACATTAAACATACTGTGTCAAACTAGGCAGAATTTAGAATTCTTCATTCTTGAAGGCACACACTTAGGAGGAGCACTTCTATATACTGTAGTGTTTCAGAAGCAGTGTGTCAGTAATGCAGAGAATTTGACAATAATTGTCACTGAAAAATTTAAGTACTTTGTTATTTTTCGAGTGATTGGTACCTTTAATTGAATGAAAACTATTGTTATGAACCATTGCGTATTTATCTAGGTTTGCATTCAGTCAGAATTCTCCCAACGTAAGGTATGCCTATCCCTGAAGATGGAAAGGCAATGAGTTCCAGGAGGTATTCAACTCCCTGTGATTAATGAGGTTCAATTCCTGAAATATCCATTAATTCAAATTAATTAAAATATTTTAGTGTTCAGTCAATATAATATGGAAAAAAATGGAAGAGAATATAAAATCTTTGGGTTTATAGACAAAAATCAATCCTGAAAGATAATCTAGATTTAGTCTGTGCACTTACATCTGAATTCAGGGTATGCATTCCCTTGCCTCTGCACTGAAAGTAATTTGTAATTATGATACCATAAGTGAAAAATTAAATAATTTGTATAAGCTCAACAATGTAAAACCAAAAGAAAAATAGACAGACGATGGAAGTGAAAAGTTAAGAGAATTAGAAGATCAATCCAGAAGTTTGAACATCCAGATGATAGGATTCTCAGAAAACAAGAAGATGATGAAGGGGTAGAAATTATCAAAGATACAATTAGAAACATTTCTTAGAACTAAGTATAAGACTAAAAGGAGCCACCAAGTATCCAATAAAAAGAAGGGCATACACATTCAGAACACACAAGGTCAAATACCTACTTGGACTACTTTTAAAACTTTGAGATTGAAGAAAATAAAATTTTCCAGAGGCTAAAACTGTGAGTTTATTCATACTTTTGAAATCTAAAACACAGAAGCCATTGTTCTAGGAAAAGGTTACTGAACAGTGAATAAAAATAATTAAACACTGTTGCCCTTATAAATTAACATGAGGTAATTTTTTTTTTTAAATATTTTAAGTGATAATAAAAAACCTACTGCCGTCAAGTCGATTCCTACTCATAGAGACCCTACAGGACAGAGTAGAACTGCCCCATAGAGTTTCCAAGGAGTGCCTGGCAGATTTGAACTGCTGAACTTTGGTCAGCAGCTGTAGCACTTAACCACTATGCCACCAGGGTTTCCAAGTGATGATAAGAAGCATAAATAAATAAACAATTAAATATGTGTCATTAGTGTGTCCAATGAAGTAGAGTAAGTGAGAAAATAAGGGTCAGGAAAATCCTTTTTATTAAAATGACATTTGAAAAGGAATGTAAAAACAGTGAGAAAATAAATTCTGGGGGAATCTAGGTTATAATTTTAAACACTAATTTCATAATAGAACTATTTATTTGCAAATCATTATTGCAAGAAGAAAAAAATTGAAGCAATGCCTTCAATATTCTGAAAGACAATTATTTCCTATATAATTTTATACCCAGTTAAGCTATAAATACAACGTCAAGGTAGAAAGAATACTTTTTTATTCCTAAGTAAAATAAATACCACGCATCCTTTCTGGGGAAGTACCTGGAGTATCTACTCCATTAAACTTAGGAGCAAATAAAGAAAGATGAAGGCAATGAATCCTGGAAAGAGAGGATCCTACGTATTGGAGGGCTGTGAAAGGTAATCCCAGAATTGTAACTGGGCAACAAGTCTAAAAATTAGTGAAGATTTGAGGTGGAAGGAGGCCTCCAGAAGGGAATATATTTAGTTTTTTTACCTAATCCCCTCCCTTTTTTGGCTAATAAATTTTTCAAAAGATAAAACTTACATTACCTTGGAAGGAAAACAGCGATTGGTTGGGGACATCACCATTTACTACCTACGTAGATCATCACTTATCCCCCCATTTTCAGTTTTGTCCCTTTATTCCTCAACTCAGCTGTGCCTGGACTCTAATCAAAGCAGCTTAATAAATGAAATAAGGACATGAGGGTGCTGGAATAGTGAAAATATGGTAAAATCATTGAAACAAATAATTTTAGGTGGGTTTATTTTCAATGACTATGATCTTTCAGAAGTAGCTCTATATCTGCTGCAAAAGACATCTGTAAAATGTTAAAAAACAAAGACCTCACTTTGAGGACTAGGGTGCTCCTGACCAAAGCCATGGTATTTTCAAGCACCTCATATGCATGTGGAAACTAGACATGAATAAGGAAGGTTGAAAAGAATCGATGCCTTTGAACTATGGTGTTGGCAAAGAATATTGAATATACCATGGACTGACAGAAGAATGAACAAATCTGTCTTGGAAGAAATACAGCCAGGAATTTCCTTAGAAGGGACGATGGCATGGCTTTATCTCACATACTTTGGACATGTTATCAGGAGAGACAAGTCCCTAGAGAAGGATATCATGCTTGGTAAAGTAGAAAGTCAGCAAAAAAGAAGACTGTCAGTAGGATGGATTGACACAGCTGCTTCAACAATGGGCTCAAATGTAGCACAATTGTGAGGATGACGCAGGACCTGATAGTGTTTTTTTTTTTTCCATTTTAGATAGTGTCTCTATGAGTTTCAACTGACTCAATGACACCTAACAATAGCAACTTAAATTATTATGTAGTCTTTCCTGTATTATAGGAATAATTACTTCATTTTTTTGCTCTTCCAACCTTAAAACCCCTAATTCTGTTTTCCATTTTTTTCCTAAAAGTTTTTATATCTGGATCATTTTATTCAACTATATACAATTTACTCTTATATATTCTTAATCCACAACTTATTGAATTTGTCAAAGAGTAAAAACTTGTTCTCTGTTAAAGTACAAACACAGAGATTTGTTGAAAGTAGAGACAGCTTGAGCCGGGAAAAAACACTGACCCTTGCAAAGTGAAAATCAGAGTTCTAAATTGGTGAAGTTGCTAACATATTTTTATAGAGCGAGAATAAAGAAGTTTAGATACACTATTTTCATTCAAAGTTACAATTTAGATCAGCCTAAGGCAGGATTACTGAAAGACGGGGCTCCTTGGGGATTGGGTTCTCAGGAGTATGTGGGCATTCTGGATTGGTTGGGTACAGTTGTTTTTTTTTTTTTTTAATACTCCTTGGAAACAAGCTGCATATGAGCTGTTTGTTTTCAAGTTCTTTGGGAACAAGTTGACAACAATCTGATTGATGTTTGGTGAGGTAAGATATTTGAGGGTGGGATATCTGGAAACTAGGATGTTAATATGATTGGGTTAAAGAGTATAAGTACTTACAAGGGGGTCACAAGGCCGTCACAAAATGATTACATGATGAATTCTGTGGGAACAGGGGGTAAAAATGAGCTGGCTAAAGGGAAATTTCTGAGAATATTTTACACAAAGGGCTTTGATATACCTTCGTCTCCTGGGTTCACGTGATGTGCTTTTGACATTCTGTAGCCTAGCTACAGAGAAAAACATTCCCTTGGCTCATGATTAAGTCTGTACAAGGATTAACTTCTGAGAGTAGAGCAAGCTTTCCACAATGGGGTTTAAATTCAAACCCAGAGGCGGCCTCCTTTTAGTCATGTCAAATACTCAAAGAGTTTAATTTTAGTGTACTCTTTCTCAACTGCTTGGTTCTTAAACTTTCTGTCACTCTTCTTTTTTTTTTTTTTCACTTTTCTACTTACTCAACTTTTTATAGGTTATCTGTTATAAAAATATTTTTCCAATTATCTAAACTCTCTTGTTCAGTTTTTGTCACACCCATCCGGTTAAGCCTAAAGAAATTGTATAATTTCCCTTAATTAGTTCCATTGTAGTTGAACGTTACTGGGGAAAGTCACAAAATATGGTAGATCCTACTCTCCCCCATATAAATTCAAGATCACGAACCTCAAAGCGTACTCAACGCTACCCAGACATTCTACTACATTTTTTTTGGTTAACTCAGATTTGAAAGTGTCTATTTTAACTTTTTCACTCATCTTAAAATCTCAAAAACACTTTCGACACTTTGTTCTGAACGAATGTCCGGGATCCTACTTGACTCACAAAATATAAATCACCCTCCTCTCCCCAAGCTCTTATTTTTTCTGATGCCAAATACAAATCAACTCTCATCTACCCAAACCCTGTTCTTCCCTTCTCTTCTGTTATGGAAATTGCCTTTCTCAAATCTTATCCCCTTATTTTCCTTTGAATAGTATACCTTAGTATGTATTTTTTAATACTAAGGGCATTCTCCTACCTAATCATAATCTCATTATCACATTTAAGACATTTAATAAGAATTCAAAAATTTCAACTCTAAAGGAAACTGTACACAAATTTTTCCTTAAGTCAATTAATATTTTACAGTTTTTATTTTGGTAAAACACCTAGCATAAAAATCGTTTGCTGTTTCAACCAGTCTTAAGTGTATGATACAGTGATGTTAGTGACATTTACCATGCTGTGCAACTGTTACCACTGTCCATTTCCAAAAAAAACCCATTTGTATCACCTCAAAAAGAAACTCAGTACTGTTTAGCTATCATTCCTAATTCCCTTCTCCCAACCCCGTTAACCACTTAGATAATTTTGTCTCTATATCTTTGCCTACTGTAGATATTTCATACACTGTAAGTACAGTCAAACATTATTTGTGCTTTTAAGCCTAACTTATTTCACTTAGAACACTATTTTCAAGGTTAATCCATGAGATAGCATGTATAAGAACTTCATTTCTCTTTATGAATGATATTCCATTTTATTTATATATCACATTTGAGTATTTTTTTTCCCCACATCCAGGCTAGTGCAATGAACATTCACGTGCAAGTATCTGTTTGGGCCCATGCATTATTTATTTATTTATTTTGAGGAAGGGGCATGAATTGGAATCTACTTGACTGCAATGGGTTTTTTTTAGTTTGGTTATACACCTAAAAGTTGAATTCCTGAATCATATGGTTTAGTTTCATGTTTATGGATTAATTTTATGTTTTATGGTTTAATTACAGGTTTAGTTTTTGACAAACTGCCAAATTGTTTTCCGCATTTTATATTCCCATAACAATGGATATAGATCCCAAGTGTTTTCCATGTTTTTGATAACAGTGATTCTAGTGGGTATGAAGTGGTATTTCATTGTAGTTTTGATTTGTGTTTCCTTAATAACTAATGACATTGGGCATCTTTTCATGTCTTTGTTGGTCATTCATAAATCTTTTTGGAGAAATGTCCAAGTTCTTTACCTATTTTTTTTTTTTTTAATTCAATTGTGTGACTTCCTGTTCTTCAGGAATATAAGTTCCTTGTGTTATGGATATTAAATCCTTATCATATGTATATATGTATAATTAATATTGTATATATGTATGTATAGACAGAGGGAGAGAGAGCCCTGGTGGAGCAGTAGTTAAGCTCTACAGCTGCTAACAAAAAGGTCAGCAGTTTGAGGCCACCAGCTGCAGAACAGCAGTTCTACCCTGCCCTATAGGTTCTCCGTGAGTCAGAATCAACTCGATGGCAATGGTCATGTATATATATATGAGTGTGTGTGTGTATATGTACATATGATAAGGGTTTAATCACATATATATTTATAAAATCCACTGTCGTCAAGTACATTCCGACTCATAGCAACTGCTAACTGAAAGGTAAATGGTTTGAAGCTGCTAGCTACTCCATAGGAGAAAGATATGACAGCCTGCTTCCATAAAGATTGCAGCCTTAGAAACTCTGTGGGGCGGTTCTATTCTGTCCTATGTGTTGCTATGAGTCAATGATCAAATATATAATTAACGAATATTTTCTCCTATTCTGTAGGTTGTCTCTTTACTTTCTTTGCAGTCTTTTGATTTGCAAAAGTTCTTAATTTTGATAAGGTCCACTTTATTAATTTTCTTTTTTGTAGCTCTTGCTTTTGGTGTCATATCTTATTATCCCTTGTCAAAAACTATATGCTGAAGCATTAGCCGTAAGTTTTCTTCCAAGATTTTTATGCTTTTATTTCTTATATTTGATCCTTGATCAATTTTGTGTTAAATTTCATATATGGTGTCTGTCAGCTTGTTGTACAGTGGTGGCTTGTGTGTTGCTGTGATGATGAAAGATACATCACTGGTATTTCAAATACCAGCAGGGTCAACCATGGTGGAAAGATATCAGTGGAGCTTCCAGACTAAGACAGACTAGGAAGAAGGACCTGGAAATCTTCAGAGAAAATTGGCCTCAGAAACTCTTATGGATAGCAGTGAAACAGTGTCTCATATACTGCCAGAAGATGAGCCCCTCAGATTAGGAGACACTGGAATTATGACTGGAGAAGAGCTGCCTCCTTGAAGTAGAGTCCACCTTAATGACACAGATGGAGTAAAGCATTTGGGACCTTCATTTGCTGATGTGGCACAACTTAAAATGAGAAGAAAGAGCTGTAAACATCCATGAGTAATCAGAATGTAGAATGTACAAAATGTGAGTCTAGGAAAATTAAAAGTTTTCAAAAATGAAATGGAATGCATAAAGATGGATATCCTAGGCATTAGTGAGCTGAAATAGTGTATTGGCCATTTTGAATCAGACAAGCATATGGCCTACTATCCCAAGAATAACAAATTGAAGAGGCGTGGAGTCACATTCATTGTCAAAAAGAACAATTCAAGATCTATCCTGAAGTACAATGCTGTCAGTGATAGGACATTATACAAACACCTAAAAGGAAGACCAGTTAATATGGCTATTATTCAAATTTACACACTAACCACTAATGCCAATGACAAAGAAAATGAAGATTTTTACAAACTTCTGAAGTCTGAAATTAATCAAAATGCAATCAAGATGCATTTATAATTACTGATGATTAGAATGCAAAAGTTGGAAACAGTGAAGAAGGACTGGTAGTTGGAAAACATGGCCTTGGTGAAAGAAACTATAACAGAGATTGTATGATAAAATTTTGCAAGACCAACAACTTATTCATTGCAAATACCTTTTCAACAACATAAACTGTGACTATCCACGTCGACATCCCTGGATGGAATACACAGAAATCAAATCAAATAAATCTGTGGAAACAGTAGACAGAGAAGCTCAATATCATCAGTCAGAACAAGGCCAGGGGCCAACTGCAAAACAGACTATCAGTTACTCATATGCAAGTATAAGTTGAAGCTGAGGAAAATTAAAACAAGTCCACAAGAGCCAAAGTATGACTTTGAGTTTATCCCACCTGAATTTAGAGATGATCTCAAGAATACATTTGACACGTTAAACATTAATAACCAAAGAGCAGACAAGTTGACGGATGACATCAAGCACATCATACATGAATAAACAAAATTTCATTAAAAAGACAGAAAAGAAAGAATAGACCAAAATAGATGTCAGAAAAGAGTCTGAAACTTGCTATTGAGCGTAGAGTAGCTAAAGTGATAGGAAGAAATGATGAAGTAAAAGAGCTGAACAGAAGGTTTCAAAGCGTGGCTTGAGAAGACAGAGTATTATAATGAAATGTGTAAAGGCCTGGAGTTAAAAAAAAAAAAAAAAAACACAAGGGGATAACATGTTCCCCATTTCTCAAGCTGAAAGAACTGAAGAAAAAGCCTCAAGTTGAAATACTGAAGAACTCTATGAGCAAAAAATTGAATGATGCAGGAAGCAACAATGAAGATGGAAGGAATATACAAAGTTCCTATACCATAACCAATTGATTAACATTCAACCATTTCAGGAGGTATCATACGATCAAGAATTGATAGTACTGAAGGAAGAAGTCTGACCTGTATTGAAGGCACTAAAAAAAAAAAAAAGGCTCCAAGAATTGACAGAATGCCAATTGAGATGTTTCAACAAACAGATGCGATGTTGGAAGCACTCACTTGTCTATGCCAAAACAATTTGGAAGACAGCTTCCTGGCCAACTAACTGGGAGGTATCCATATTTGTGTCTGTTTGAAAGAATGATGATTCAACAGAATAACAGTATTTTTTTGATCATTAATATCATACTCAGGTAAAATTTTCCTGAGGATAATTCAAAATGGTTACGGCAATAAATGAACAAGGAACTATCAGAAATTGAAATTGAATTCAGAATAGGGTGGGAACAAAGGATATCATTGCTGACTCCAGATGGACCTTAGCTGAAGGCAGGGAATACCAGAAAGATGCTTGCTTGTGTTTTATTGACTCTGCAAAGGCATTGGACTGTATGAATCATAACAAATTATGGGTATCATTGCGAAGAATGGGAATTCCAGAGCACTTGATTGTGCTCATGTGGAACCTGTACATAAATCAAGAGGGAGTTGTTTGAACAAAACAAGGTGATACTGAGTGGTTCAAAATCGGAAAATGTGTGTGTCAGGGTTGTATCCTTTCACCATATTTATTCAGTCTGTACATTGAGCAAATAATCCAAGAAATTAGACTATATAAAGAAGAATGTGGCATCAGGATTGAAGGAAGATTCATTAACAACCTGCCATATGCAAATGACACACATTTGCTTGTTGAAAAGGAAGAGAACTTGAAGCACTTACTGATGATCAAAGACTACAGCTTTTAATATGGACTACACCTCAACTTAAAAAAAATTTAAAAAATTTTGCAACTCAACCAATAAACAGCACAATGATAAATGGAGAAAAGATTGAAGTTGTCAAGAATTTCATTTTACTTGGATCTGCATTCAACTTTCATGGAAGCAGTAGTCAAGAAATAAAACGAAGTAATGCATTGGGCAAATCTGCTGTGAAAGACCTCTTTAAAGTGTTAAAAAGCAAAGATGTCACCTTGAGAACTAAGGTGTACCTGACCCTAACCATTGTATTTTAAATGGGATTATGTGCATGTGAAAGCTGGACAATGAATAATGAGGACCAAAGAAGAATCAATGCCTGGCAGAAGAACGACCAGAATACTCCTTATAAGCAAGGATGGTGAGACTTCGTCTTATGTACTTTCGACAAATTATGAAGGACTAATTCCTAGGGAAGAACATCATACTTAGTTAAGTAGAGGGTCAGCAAAAGTGAAGGAGACCCTCAAGGAGATGGATTGACACAATGACTGTAACAACGGGCTCAATTATAGCACTGTTTGTGAGGATGGCACAGGACTACGCAATCTTTTGTTCTGTTGTACACAGGATCACTATGATTCAGAATGGACTTGATGTCACCTAACAACAAGGAGTCCAACTTTATTCTTATGCATATAGAGATCCAGTTATCCCAGAACCATTTACTTAAAAGACTATAGTTTCCCTAGTTAATGGAATTGGCTCCCTTGTCAAAAATAAGTTGGCCTGTAGATGTATGGTTTATTTTTGGATTCTCAATTCTGTTCCATTTTTCTATATGCCTAATCTTGTATTAGTACTACAGTGTGTTGATTACTATAATTTTCATAGTATATTCTGAGTTTATGAAGTGTAAGTAATCTTACTTTGTCCTTTTTCAGGTCTGTTTTGGCTATTTGGTTCACCTTGAAATTCCATATTAGGTTGAGGATGGGCTTCTCCATTTCTGCAAAGTAGATTGTTGAAATTTTGATAAGAATTGCATTAAATCTGTCGATCACCTTGGGTAGTATTCACATCTTAACAATATTAAGTCTTCCAATCCATTTGCATTTACTTTTTCTAGGTTATTTCTTTCTTTTTGATGATATTGTAAATAGAGTTGTTTCTTTGTTTCATTTTTAGTTTGCTCGTTTTTGTACAGAAATACATCTGATTTTTGTGTGTTAATTATGTATCTTTAGATTTTGATGAATGTATTTATTAGCTCTAGTAGCTTTTTCTGTGGATTCGTTGGATTTTCATATATATGTAGGATCATGTCATCTCCTTTTGTAATTTGGATATTTAAAATATATTTCTCTTGTCAAATTTATCTGGCTACAACTTCCAGTTCAATGTTGAAAAGCAAGGGTTTAAGTGGGTATCTACGTCTTGTTCCTGACCTTAGATGAAAAGCTGTCAATATTTCTCCATTAAGGATGATATTAGCTGTGAGTTTTTAATAAATGCACTTCTCATGTTGAGGGATTTCCCTTCCAACCCTAAGTTTTTAAGCGCTTTTTTTTTTTTATCATGAAAGGGTTTTGTCAGATATCTCTTCCGCGTCGTAATGGAGATAACCATGTGGTTCTTTTTCTTTTGTTCTACTAATGTGATATCAAATTGTGTGTTTTTGTTTTTTGTTTTTAAATCTTTTAGTGTCCTTGTCAGGCTTTGGTATCAGGTTAATTCTAGCTTCATAGAATGAGTTAGGAAGTGTTCCCTCCTCTTCTAATTTTGGAAGAGTTTGAGAAATATTGGTGCCAATTTTTCTATAAATGTTTGGTGGAATTCTCCAGCAAAGTCTTTTCTTTGTTGGGAGCTTTTTGACTAATTATTCAATCTCCTCACTTTTTTATGGATTTGTTGAGATTATCTATTCTTTCTTCAGTCATTTTAGGTAGTTTATATATTTCTAGAAAAGTGCCCAATTCATCCAGGTTTTCTAATTTTTGGCATGTAATCGTGCATTGAATTCTCTGCTAATCTTTACCATCTCTGTAGAGCTAGTACAGAAATCATTTCTGAGTTTAGTTATTTGCATCTTCTTTGTTTTTTAATTCGTAAGACTAGCTAAAGATTTGTCAATTTCTACTTTATTTCTTCATGTCTGCAATAGCTTATTTATTGATATTTAATCCATGTTACATGTTGTGTTGTGGGTTTTTTTTTTTAAGGGGGGATTGTGGTTAGATTTGAGGGAGGCTTTTTGTTATTACTATTTTTTTAATTCTCTTTCTATTTTCTCATAGTAGTTTTATATAGATGTTTCCTGTTATTTTCAGCCTTTAAAATCTATTGGATTTTACTAGATGAGGAACAATTGTGTACATATGTAAGTGTAAGAATCTTAGGTGGCTTAGAAGATTTTGTTTTTATTTAACCATAGCTCTCTTCTCTTACATGAAGGGTAGCTTTTGTTTTGCAAAAACGGAGATTTTTTTTTGGAAAGAGATTAGTATGTCTTCTGCTTTTGTAACTATTACTGTACCTACTAGGCTTTTTGTATGCTTTATGTTATGATATAAAATATATCACATTTATTTTTAAGCTCAAACTTTTCCAACTTGACCAGTCATGTCACTTCCAATTGAATTCTGTGTAATGGTGTCCTTTTGATATATCTAAAATAATCCTAATCACTTTCTTAATGTTTTGAACAATGAAACACCCTAAGCTCACCTTTTTCTTCCTCTCCCAAAGACCTAGAATTAGCCAGTGCTGCAAAGAACATGTGTTGATGAGGAATGGGTTTAGAAAGCTGTACATTGGTACTAGATATGCTCACTGTTCCTGCGATACCTTTGTTCTAGGTCATTATGTTACTACATTTAGGAAATATATTTTTAAAATCATGGGTGTATTGCATATTTTGTTTAGTTTATGCCTTGTAAAAGTTCTTACTATGGTATGTGAAGCTGGAGTTTTCAGAACTGTTTTCTCTTCATTGGGCTTCATGTCCTTTATCATTAAAAAAAGTATCCTTCTTTTACTGAAGAAGCTAGCATAACTTGTACAAGTCAAGGTCATAGAAGCTCCATAGACATACATACCCAAACTACCTGAAGGATAGAATTGCTGGACTGAGGGCTGTGGGGTCCATGGTCTCAGGGGACATCTAGCTCAATTGGCATAACATAGTTTATAAAGGAAATGTTCTACATTCTACTTTGGTGAGTCTTAAAAGTCTGTGAATGACAACCTAAGATATTACAGTGGTCTCACCCCTTAGGGAGCAAGGGGGAACAAAGAAAACTAGAGACACAGGGAAAAATTAGTCCAAAGCACCAGTGGACCACAGCTACCACAGCCTCCACCAGACTGAGTCCAGTACAGCTAGATAGTGCCTGGCTATCACCACTGACTGCTTTTACTGGGATCACGATAGAGGGTCCTGGACAGAACTGGAGAAAAATATAAAACAAAACTCTAACTTACACAAAAAGACCAGGCTTGCTGGCCTGACAGAGACTGGAGAAACCCCAAGAGTATGGCCCCCAGACACCCTTCAGCCATAGATTAGACAGGTTCATACAACAAAAACATACCTGTGATGTGTGTATAGGTTCCACATGAGCACAATTTAAGTGTTCTGGAATTCCCATTCTTTGCAATGTTATCCATAATTTATTGTGATTCACATAGTGGAATACCTCTGCATAATCGGTAAAATACAAGTAAACATCTTTTTGTCTACAATATGCTCACGTCTAATTCCACTCAGCATAATGTCTTCCAGGTTCCTCCATGTTATAAAATGTTTCACAGATTCATCACTGTTCTTTATGGATGCATACTATTCCATCGTGTGAATATACCATAATTCATTTATCCATTCATCCATTGATGGGCACCTTGGTTGCTTCCATGTTTTTGCTATTGTAAACAGTGCTGCAATAAACATGGGTGTGCATATATCTGTTCATGTAAAGGCTCTTATTTCTCTAGGATATATTCCAAGGAGTGGGATTGCTGGTTCGTATGGTAGTTCTATTTCAAACTTTTTAAGGAAGCGCCAAATCGATTTCCAAAGTGGTTGTACCATTTGACATTCCTACCAGCAGTGTAGAAGTGTTCCAATCTCTCCACAGCCCCTCCAACATTTATTATTTTGTGTTTTTTGGATTAATGCCAGGCTTGTTGGAGGGAGTGAGATGAAATCTAATTGTAGTTTTGGTCTGCACTTCTCTAATGGCTAATGACCGTGAACACTTCCTCATATAAAAATATAATATTTTTGTTGTGGAATCCTTTCTATCAGAGACATTGATGAGGAAAATCTCATAATTTTTACAAGATCGTATCAAATTAATTGTTCTAATATAATTCTGCAAGACAGAGCATTTTGTTCTCAACATTTAGTCTACATTAGCATTCCTTGGAGGTCTTGGGAAAACACAGATTACTGGATTCTACTCCCAGAGTTTTTGATTCAGTAGATTGCAGGTGGGGCTCAGAAATTTGCGTATTATAATATTTCCTGATGAAACTGATACTGCTGGCTTAGTAAGCATACTTTGAGAAGTATTGACATAATAAAGAGTAAAATAAATAACTCCTTTTACCATTTACCATTCTAACAAAGCCTTCCATTGGGTCAATGGTATTCAGCACGTTTAAGTGGGTATATGCTTCCATGCTCCTTATTGTAATAGGTAGAATTGCCCCTTAAAAAAGTCAATTCTTAATCCCCAGAATCTGTGAATATGTTACCTTATGTGGCAAAAAGGATTTTGCAGATGTGATTAAGGTTAAGAACCATGAGGTGGGGAAATTATCTCGGACTATCTGAGTGAGCTCAATCAAATCAAATGAATCCTTAAAAGTGGAAAATTTATACTAGCCAGGTCAGAGAGAAGCAATGTGAGAAGGACTTTACATGCCACTGCCAGCAGATGGACTCTTGAAGCCTGTTCACTAGGGCCTCCAGAAAGGAACACAGACCTGCCAGTATCTTGATTTTTGCCCAGTGAGACCCTATTCTGACTTCTGACCTCCAGAACTGTAAAATAATAAATTCGAGTTAAGACAGCAATATAAAACTTATAAATATACCTCAAAATCTTCTATTTTTAACTGAAAGTCTGTACTGCTTCAATATATTAGTTTGGCAAAATAAGTCTGAAAGAAGAAAGAAAAGGGGGAATGATAATAGATACAACCTGCAGTATCCATTCCAACCCCTCCAGTCACCATCTCAGAGTAATACATGTAATTAATGGTATCATTTCAGAGGTATATATTTAATTAAACATATCATTTCAGAGGCATATATTTAATTAACAAAAAAAAAATTCCCATTGAGTATATTCCAACTCATAGCAACCTTATAGGACAGAGTAGAATTGCCTCATAGGATTTCCAAGGAGCGGTTGATGGGTTTGAACTGCCAACCTTTTAATTAGTAGCTGAGCTCCATATATTTTATTAAACATATATATAATCAAAGAACATTGTAACAATATGACAATGACACAAAGAATACATCTATCTTCAACCACTGAGTCTAATTTTTTGAGCAAAATATACATTCACATTCCTATCTTTACTACAGCAAAAAAATTCAGGGAAAATTATTCATTTTGTTAGACTCTTCTAGATAGAGACAATTTATGATTTAAGGCTATTACCTCTTACCTCTTTAAAATACATAAACCTTGGTCAGTTGGTTAGTGCTAATTTTTTTGTTGTTTCTGTGGGTTTCTTTGTCTTCCTTTTGCAGTTATTTTCATGAGTTTTTTAATGATCTTTAGAGTCACCCTTTTTATTGCATCCTTTGCACCATCTCTGTGGAAAACTCTTTGTCTCACATTAAAAAGAAAATTAAAAAGCAATTTATTGTCACGGACAGAGTATCACATCTCATCCTTGACAGAGGATTCTCTTCAAAACAGTGGCATGGTCCTTAACTGGTGCCTGATGGATTCCTTTGTTGCTCGCTTTCTATTTGTTCAAGTTGTAGGGACAGTTCTCTGATTTTGGCTCGCTCTTCTTTTTGTATGTGTGCATTTATCAATATAAATTGACCTCTGAGCACTGCTTTTGCTGTGTCCCAGAGGTTTTGATAGGAAGTATTTTCATTCTCGTTGAATTCTATGAATTTCTTTATTCCCTCCTTAATGTCTTCTATAACTCAGTCTTTTTTGAGCAGGGTATTGTTCAGTTTCCAAGTATTTGATTTCCATTCCCTGATTTTTCTGTTATTGATTTCCACTTTTATGACCTTGTGGTCTGAGAAGATGCTTTGTAATATTTCGATGTTTTGGATTCTGCAAAGGTTTGTTTTATGACCTAATATGTGGTCTATTCTGGAGAATGTTCCATGTGCGCTAGAAAAAAAAAGTATATTTCGCAGCTGTTGGGTGGAGTGTTCTGTACAGGTCTATGAGGTCAAGTTGGTTGATTGTAGCAATTATGTCTTCCTTGTCTCTATTGAGCTTCTTACTGGATGTCCTGTCCTTCTCCGAAAGTGGTGTGTTGAAGTCTCCTACTATAATTGTGGAGGTGTCTATCTCACTTTTCAGTTCTGTTAAAGTTTGTTTTATGTATCTTGCAGCCCTGTCATTGGATGCATAAATATTTAATATGGTTATATCTTCCTGGTCAATTGTCCCTTTAATCATTATGTAGTGTCCTTCTTTATCCTTTGTGGTGGATTTAACTTTAAAGTCGGTTTTGTCAGAAATTAATATTGCTACTCCTCTTCTTTTTTGCTTATTGTTTGCTTGATATATTTTTTTCCATACTTTGAGTTTTAGTTTGTTTGTGTCTCTAAGTCTAAGGTGTGTCTCTTGTAGGCAGCATATAGACGGATCGTGTTTCTTTATCCAGTCTGAGACTCTCTGTCTCTTTATTGGTGTGTTTAGTCTATTTACATTCAGTGTAATTATAGATAAGTAAGTGTTTAGTGCTCTCATTTTGATGCCTTTTTGTGTGTGTTGTTGACAATTTCATTTTTCCACTTACTTTTTTGTGCTGAGATGTTTTTCTTTGTAAATTGTGTGTTCCTCATTTTCATAGTATTTGACTTTATGTTTGCTGAGTCATTAATGTTTTTCTTGGTTTTTATTCTGAGTTATGGAGTTGTTATTCCTCTTTACGTTTACCTTAGTATTTACCCCTATTTTGCTAAGTAAAAACCTAACTTGTAATGTCCTATATCGCCTTGTATCCCTCTCCATATGGCAGTTCTATGCCACCTGTATTTAGTCCCTGTTTTTGATTACTGTGATCTTTTACATATTGACTTCAATGATTCCCTGTCTTGATGGTGTTATTTCTTTTTTTTTAAATTAATCTTAATTTGTTTTCGTGATTTCCCTATTTTAGTAGATATCAGGATGTTCTGTTCTGTGACCTTGTGTTGTGCTGGTTTCTGATATTATTGGTTTTCTGACCAAGCAATTTCCTTTAGTATTTCTTGTAGCTTTGGGTTGGTTTTTGCAAATTCTCTAAGCTTGTGTTTATCAGTAAATGTCTTAATTTCGCCTTCATATTTCAGAGAGTTTTGCTGGATATATGATCCTTGGCTGGCAGTTTTTCTCCTTCAGTGCTCTGTGTATGTCATCCCATTGCCTTCTTGACTGCATGGTTTCTACTGAGTAGTCTGAACCTATTCTTATTGATTCTCCCTTGTAGGAGACCTTTCTTTTATCCCTGGCTGCTTTTAAAATTTTCTCTTTATCTTTGGTTTTGGCAAGTTTGATGAGAATATGTCTTGGTGATTTTCTTTTTGGCTCAGTCTTAAATTGGGTTTGATGAGAATCTTGGATCGATATCCTTTCGTCTTTCATGATGTCAGGGAAGTTTTCTGCCAACAGATCTTCAACTAGTCTCTCTGTATTTTCTGTTATCCCTCCCTGTTCTGGGACTCCAATCACACGCAAGTTATTCTTCCTGATAGAGTCCCACATGATTCTTAGGGTTTCTTCATTTTTTTTAATTCTTTTATCTGATTTTTTTTCAGCTATATTGGTGTCAATTCCCTGGTCCTCCAGATCTCCCACTCTGCATTCTGATTGCTCGAGTCTGCTCCTCTGACTTCCTGTTGCGTTGTCTAATTCTGTAATTTTATTGTTAATCTTTTGGATTTCTGAATGCTGTCTCTCTATGGGTTCTTGCAACATTAATTTTTCCAGTATGTTCTTGAATAATCTTTTTGAGTTCTTCAACTGTTTTATCAGTGTGTTCCTTGGCATTTTCTGTAGATTGCCTTATTTCATTTCTGAGGTCATACCTGATGTCTTGAAGCATTCTGTAAATTAGTTTTTTATATTCTGTATGTGGCAATTCAAGGATTGTATCTTCATTTGGGAAAGATTTTGATTCTTTAGTTTGGGGAGTTGTAGAAGCAATCATGGTCTGCTTCTTTATGTGGTTTGATATCGACTGCTGTCTCTGAGCCATGGCTAAGATATTGTAGTGATTTATTCTATATTTGCTCACTGAGTCTTATCTTGTTTTGTTTTCTTTCAATATATGTAGATGGGCTACTAGATTGTGCTGTCTTGATTGTTGTAGCCCTTGACTCACTTATGCCCTATTACCAGCTGGTTTGGGCTGTTACCAGATATATAAGCCTGAGTCCATTCACTATTGTTGAGTAGAATCTGATTTGGGGTCATCAAGTGTGTGGTGCAGACTGTCACCTATCCACCTAGAGAAGTAGTGGTGATAGTTGTGTGCACCAGATTCTAGTAGCAGCTGGGGTTCACACTCCAGGGGGGGCAGGATGCTGACAGGCTTCCCCCAAGTGTCAGTGGGGAAGGTGTGTCTCTATTCCTAAAGCACCTTGGTGGGTGGGCTCTGCAGCTGTACCTTAGGCCCCCAATGCAAGTACCTCTACAGATTGGTAGGTGTCACCCTCCTTAGACCCTAAGGCAGGAGGCTAGGTGGTCTGGGGGGAGCTTCAGCCCTCAGTTCCCTGTTGTGGGTCAGTGAGGGCTCTGTTGAATACGCAGAGATATCAGACCTGGGAAACTTGTCTTTCCAGTAATCAGCTAAAACAATTACAGTCAGACCCCTATCAGAAATGCCTTTGCATTATCATAGCCACCTTGTTCCCTGTAGGGATGAAAGCCCAAAACTCTGGATCACATATGTTTGACCAGAGCTGGTTCTGTGTTTTGAGTCCAATTAGGGAAGGATTTTTGGTCCCTGGGTTTTTTGTAGCTGCTTCTCTCAGGCCAGGAGAATGGGTTAGGAAAAGACCAAAAAAAAAAAAGAGAAAAAAAGAAAAACCACAGTGCAGTTCACTCTCTGGCTCAGGAAATTCCAATGTTAATGAAGCTGCCTGGGAAGGGGAGAGGAGAGTTCAGATAAATAGGAGAGAGTAGCAGCCCAGAATATAGACAAAGTTACTTATCTTGCTTGGGATGACTGTTTTATCTGAGATTCCCAAGGGGCGCATCTACTGTGTGTGCTGGCTGGGTAGAGATTGCCCCCAAGGGTCAGGCCCGCATCCCGTGCTTGCACTGTCTCAGAAGCCGCAGTTAGTTCCTCCGCTCCCAATCCAAAGCCCAGTACCAAGGTTCCCTGGCTGGGACGCAGCACTCCCGGCTCCAAAACCAATCACTGCCTCCCGGTGACTTCTCCTCCTGTCAGCTGCGTTGCTGCGCTGCCTGTGTGCACTGGCTGGGCTTCCCCAGAGGTCAGTTCAGGGGGCTAGGGCTGCCCCCGTGTTTGCACCGTCACAGGATGCCATGCTCAGCTCCGTTGCACCCAGTCCAAAGCCCGGTGCCAAGGTTTCCTGACTGGGACTCTGGCTCCAGGCTCCGAAAACAGTCGCTGCTTCCCTGTGGTTGTTCGTTCTCAATCTCTGTCCCTCAGGTCAACTCTTTAGATCTGTGTTTGATGGTCAGGGTTCATAGATTGTCATGTATGTGATCAATTCACTTGTTTTTCTGAGTCTTTGTTGCAAGAGGGATCCAAAGTAGCTTCTACCTAGTCAGTCATCTTGGCCCCGCCTTCTATAACACAATTTTTTGTTGTCACATCCAATGTTCACATTATGGTGATATAAGAAAAGTTCATAGTAAAGCACTGAGTGAGTTTCACACTTCTTTTTTAGTGCATTTTTATTTTCTCTGGAATAAAAAATCCTTTTTTGTTATTTACTTAGTTTTTTAATGCACCTGTCCTTAATTCATCTCCAAACACCTTGGCAAAAGTATAACCCTCTTCAATATTACAGAAACATCTTCAATTCTGTTAGGGAGCCTTTATTTATTTGTGTACCCATCCACATCCAACCATCCGTCCATCCATCCGTCCATCCACCTGTCCACCCACCCGTCCACCCACCCATTCATCCATCCATCATCTATCTACCTATCATCTATCTACGTATCAATCTACCTATCTACCTACCTACCTGCCTATCTACCTACCAATCTACCTACCTACCTGCTTATCTATCTACCTACCTACCTACCTATCATCTATCTATCTATCTATCTATCTATCTATCTATCTATCTATCTATCTATCTATCTATCTATCTATCTATCTATCTATCTATCTATCTATCTATCTATCATCTATCTATCTATCTATCTATCATCTATCATCTATCTATCATCTCTCTATCTATCATCTATATGTCTATCTATCTAATCTATCATCTATCTATCATCTATCTGTCTATCATCTGTCATCTATCTATTTATCTAATCTATCATCTATCTACTTACTTACTTATCTATTATCTATTATTTCTTTCTTTCTTTATTTCTGTTTCCTTCCTTACTTTCTTTCTTTTCTCTTTGGCAACAAGGCTAGGCAGAGCTGCCTGCATAACTTCAAGGGCCAGAGCAAAATGAAAATGCAAGCTTATTTGTTTAGAATCAGGAAAAAGTAACTTTAATGATCCTAAAAACAGTTTTCTTCCTTAATATGTATTTTATTGCTTATAAAATATAGTAAAGTTAAATATTACATATGAACAATGAAATAAACTTACAAATTACAAAAATAGTATTTTTGGACTCATAAGTTTATATATATGCCAAAAATAAACAAACCCATTGCTGTCAAGTCATTTCAGACTCATAGCTCATAGTGACCCTATAAAAAAAGTCAATAAAAATACTTTATTAATATCATAGCTTGATTCATAAGATTTTTCTGACTCCTGCAATTTTATTTATTACTTCAACAAAATTTATATTTTTTGCAACTTAATTTTCAATCACAATAATTAAAAGTGACTTTACTGGTTTTTGCAAATGCAAGACCACAATATTTTGTGATTTTTTATTGTTTGTTTTACAGAAGACTCTTGTACTAATAAAACTGCTCTTAGAACTACGTCTTTCATAGTTTATGACATTGGGATACGTTTCTGTAAGTTGTTTCGAACTTATGATAAGCTGTTTTCAAACTTTAATACAGCTAAAACTAATGTTTCTTCTGGGAATAATAGTCTAAAAGGATTCAGCTCTTCATACAAATGAGTTCTGAGTAAATTAATTCCACATGTAAATTTGTATAATGGTATTTTAGTGTTTTTCCTGTTAATTCCTCTGTCTTGTGATTGCTGTAGAAAAATGGAAAATGCCTTCATAATTTTCACAGAATTCAAAATGCTTGCTTATACATTTATTGCTGGATCTCCAATTACATGAAAGCTTCAGTACAGAAATAGTATTAATGACAAGAAAGCATTAAGCCAAGCACAGGCCCTTCTTAGTTCCTTTCTCTAATATCCCTAGGTTGCAACATTCATCCTCATGATACAAGATGGTGGCTGAAATTCCAGTTATTAGATATGTCATATTTAATACAAATTTAGAGCCTGCCCTGGAAGGAAGACATAAGGAATGATGTACCCTCTTCCAGTTTAAAAAGACTCTCTAAAAGTCCAAACAACACTTTCACTGTATCTTATTGGCCAGAAATTATTTGTATGGTTAACACTTGACATCTAGGGAATCTGGGAAATATAATCAGTTAGCATGGTGGAAATGTTCCCCTCTATCAAGTGAGGTTCCAGAAAAAATCCCTAGAAAGGGTTTATCTAGCCTTTACATTAATTCACAAATATGTACTAAAGCATTTAGTCTGTGCTGGGCATTATACCAAATAGATAAGACATGACAATAATGTAAACTTAATTCTTGCTCTATCCAAAGCAGAATCTAATCATAGGAACAGATATGCATGCAAATTATCGTAATAAAATAAATTGCAGTAGTGGTAGCATGTATAAGGTACATTGGTAGCTTAGAAAGGAGTGTGATAAGGTATACCTGATATATGGGCAGAAAGAAGGCAATCAAAGAAGTTGTCTCAGAGTAAAAGGTATTCAAGCCAAATATTGGAGGATAAATAGTATTCCACCAAGTACACAGGGTAGAAAAGGCACTCTTTTTACACTTTCTAGCTTATATTAAGGGAGCCTAGTGGTGTAGTGGTTATGAGCTAGGCTGCTAACCGAAAGGTCTGCAGTTCAAATCCACCAGCTGCTCTTTGAAGACCCTATGTAGCATTTTTACTCTGTCCTATAGGGTCGCTATCAGTCAAAACCGACTCCATGGCACCTAACAACAAAATATCAAGATAGAGTCTTTGTATGCGAAAGACTTTCATTTCCATCACTATATTTTATTATCCTCAGTACTAACCAATCTTGTCCAGTGTCTAGGGAAGTTTTTAGGGTTTTAGAGAGAACAAGTTCTTAATTTAAGACCAGGTGATTCAGAAATGTTAATTAAAAAAAGCATGCTTCTAGGTATCCCTTGAGGAGGTAACACAGAAATCTTTTAAAAGTACCAATATATTGATTAGTCAGTGTTCAGTGTCCCTAATATGCCCATATCTTTTGACTTTTTTTACAATCCTATTCATGGATGAAAATTCTTGCACTGGGCCTGGTTTTCTTACTGTCAGTATCCTTTAGCAGAAGCGTATTTCCCCCAGTGGAAAGTTACTCTAAAATATGATTCACTCTTACATAAGTAATTTTTCTTTTATTTACAGTTGCTTTTTAGAGCCATGAAGTTTCTGTAGTGTTCATGATAATCTCTATAGGCAGTGCTAAGAAATGTTCTTTTAAATATATTTCATTACAATACTATTAATAACTACAGTCTGTGGATTAAAATATTCATGACTTTCTGTGTGTTTAGTTTGTGCCAGATTCTCTAAAAATTTGTCTAATCAGGAATTTCCAAGAGCAATAAATGTCTAATTTTGTTTAGTGTTTCCCTAGCAATCAGTGTACATTCCAGTGTAACTAGATTTATCTTCATGAAACTGTGACGCATGAATATTTGTTTAGTGTTAGGTATTATACTGGGTTAAATTGTGTCCCTCAAAACATATATTCAAGTCCTAACCTCCCGTACCTGTGAATGCGACCTTATCTGGAACTCTGGTTGCACAGTGATTGAGAGCTACCACAAGCTACAGCTGCTAACCAAAAGGCTGATAGTTCAAATCTACCAGCTGCTCCTTGGAAACCCTATGGAGCAGTTCTATTCCGTCCTATAGGGTCGATATGAGTTACAGTCCACTGGACAGCAACAGGTTATATGAAAAGAGAAATTTGGATACAGAGCCACCCAAGGAGACTGTCATGTGATGAAAGAGGTGGAGATTGGAGTGACGCATCTAGAACGCCAAGGATTGCTGCAAACACCTGAAGCTAGAAGAGGCAAGGGAGGATCCTCCTCTAGAATCTTCAAAGAGAACATGGCCCTGCTGGCTCCTTTATTTTGGATTTTTAGCCTCCAGAACTGTGAGACTCTAAATTTCTGTTGTTTCATGCCTCCTAGTTTGCAGTAATTTGTTATGGCAGCCTCATAAAGCTATTAGAGATATGTAGGGTAATACATATACTAATATGCCTGTAATTTATCATGAGATGATGAATTTAAATCAATCAAATTTTATTTTTTGGTTTTTGATATATAATTTTTAAAAGCATATGTTTACAAACTCCTGAGCAATTAAATGCTATAAAATTTCCAGTGTTTTTAAAATAAAGGCTCATTAATGGAATATACGTATTTTAAATATTAGCCTTATAAGCACTTACTATATTCTCCTCCTATTAAAATAAGATTTTGTTACTTATAGCTTTTTACTTTAAAATAACTTCATTATCCAAATTTGTTTAAGGCTAGCTATTTTCAAATCAATGGTAAAAATACATTTAAACTAGTATTCTCAGCCAGTTCCAAACCTCCTTTGTTTTTATTATATTTTTGTAAAACCTATGACTCATGTTGTCCTAATAGTTGCTGAGATAACAATTGATATGGCATCACTTTAATTTGGGTGTTTTCATTTCTATAACTTAAGAAGAAGTAGAAACTACTAATAGTTGAAGAGGACATAAAAAACGAAGATAAAAACCAAAATAAGACCTAGAATTACTTATAAATGAAGCTCGAGAAGTATTTTTAGAAGGAATTAGTGGTCCACCACCACTCTAGCTGTTATTAAAAAAAAAAAAAGAATGCGACACTTAGCCAGAATCACATCTCCAACACACACACCCATGTAACTGCACATATGCACACACACAGGTACTTTATACTTTTCTGATCTAAACTGAATAAAGTTAAAATAAAGATTTATATATAGTGAATAAATTTATATATAGTAAGTTCACATATACTTTTATATGTAAGATAAGTTACAAGTAAACAAATGATATTACCCAAAACAATTGATATTAAAGGATTTAAAACAAACTTTCAAGAACTTACATTTCTATTATTGCTCTAGATTTGGTTTATAGTCACACTGTTCCTTGAATGTCCTCAATAAGAGAACTGAACTTGAACATAATGCGTTACGTGTTTAGAGTTAAGATTAAAATGTTTACTTCTGTAAGAATGTTCTCTAATAACATTTTTGCAAAAACATGAAAACCATTAGTTTTCATGTTATTTGTTTGTAAATGCTAAAGAGCAGAGAGAATATAACTGATGCCTTGAACGCATTCCATTTTGCATATAAGCGGGCTGTGAAATTTAGTTTTCACACTGTTGGCACAAAATCACTTATGCAATAAAGTTATATTGTCTCAATCATGCTATTATGAGTAGCCAAATATTGCATCTAGAAATAAAAATTCAGCTGTTGCCTCCGAATTGAAATCACACGCATTTTTAGTACCTTAATTCATAATTAGTCTGTTTGAATTGCCATTAAGTGTCTCAATCAAAATATTCTCTTGCAGCGTCCTGTTTCACAGATCTCTCCATGAAGAATTACGTGTGCGCTTCTATCCATTCTCTTTGAGTTCGGCATGGAGTATTGAAGTATAAATCACTTTGGCTGCTTTCCCACAAAGTCATGAATGTTTCATCATTTCAGCCCACGGGCTTTTTCCTCTTTGTGTTTTATGTCTTTCCTTTTTTCACTTTCATCCATTATAAACTGTCACAGGCTCTTTTTTCCCCCCCAAGTGCCATAGGAGAAGGACAATCAGATGGAGCCCTTAGTCCATGTTGATCCATAGCTTCCTAATATTTTATTTATTTGAAACGTATACTGTTGAGCCGCTTGTATTCATTAAGAGCAATTCTCATGTGATATATTTTCAAGGCTCAGAGTAACAAAGCAGTCTTAGCCATTTCAACACACCTTCTGTGAAAGGTTGAATTTGCAATCTATCATTTGATGGCTCACGTTCAATAGTTTATCCCTGCCTAGAACTTAAGTAGGTAGAGAATGTCAATACATATTATTCTTCATGGAAATGAGAATGTGCCTCTGCATAATTGAAGGAGTACTGCCAAACATAGCTCAAAGTCATTAAATTAGGACTTTGCATAGCCTGTGAGCCAGGTATCATACAGCTCAATGAGTCTTCTCACATAATCATTTTGAAAACTGACTCTGAACAACGCAGTTAACTGGGTTCATCAATTAAGGCAGTCAATAGGAGATAACATAGTTCTCATACCACTACTTTGACTTTATTAGTAGATGTCAAAATGTTTTTTATATGTCTCATGAGAACATTTTCTCTGAAACAAGAATAATAAGGCTTACCTTGAGCTAATACTTGCTTTTATCATATCATAATTATAACAACAGTAATAACACCTATACTAAAAATAAATAACGTCTATTTTGTGTTTAAGCATGCCAGGGATTAGGAGATGCATTAGCTCAATTTTTCATCTATGAAAAAGTTTTTATTATTCCCATTTTACATACATGAGACCTGAGATCCAGTGAGATGAGGAAGGTTGCTAGGGTCTCTCAGGGTGGAGAAATTTGACTCCAGAGTCTTAAAGAGACACTATATTTCATAGTGGATATGAAATGAAGTTAAATAGGTATGAACCTTTGCAGGGAAAACAACACACAATCAAAATGAATAAATCAAAATCTCTTAGAAAAAGCAAGAATAATTCTAGGAAATAGTATATTGAGATATTAATGTATCATTCTCAGTTTTTAATAAGTAGAGCATCCAAATAAACAGTAATCAAAAGCTGAATGATCATGGTCCACACATGTAGACTCAGATGACAGAAGGTCACTGTCTACATTTACTTCCGGAAATGCTCAAATTGCTTCTCTGTATTAATGCCCATGGAAACCCTGGTGGCTTAGTGGTTAAGTGCTGGGGCTGTGAACTAAAATGTCGGCAGTTCAAATCCGCCAGGCGCTCCTTGGAAACTCTATGGGGCAGTACTACTCTGTCCTATAAGGTCGCTATGAGTCGGAATCGACTCGACTGCAGTGGGTTTTTTTTTTTATTATTATTATTGATGACCAGTCCTATCAATTTCTTTCACTATGGCACCTTTTCTGATATCTATGCCATCACATACACTTATTAAAGAAATTCTGCAAAGGCAGGTAAAATCTGATTTCTTACCAAAAGCGTTCCAAAGCTGCAAGACTCCAAGATAGGAATTGGTGCAGCATTACCCTTGGTCCTCAGTGCACTGTTCGTGCAAACAGAAATGGGAGACCACCTTTATGCTCTAACCCCTTGAGTTCTGGGTCTTTAATTTATTATCATTCTTTCTTTCTATAAGTCAGAGCTAGTACCTGGAATCAGACTGGAAAACCAATGTTATAAGGTTGTCTTTTCTGTGTTGTTGCCAATGTCATGGGGTTGCTCCTAGAATTTTGTCATTATTGTCTTTCATTTTTTCACATTTTAGCACAATTCATGAAATAGATATCTTAAACTGGCAAATTCTACCAGAAAAGGAGACATCCAAAAATTCAGATTTGAAATCATTTGGAAAAGCTACAGAAAAACAAACTTTTATGTTTTACAAACATACAGTACACATGAACAAAACAGACATTTACAAACACTCATCTTTTCAACAGCAATTCTTGATCCTTTTTACCCCATAACCATTGAAGAAGGAAAAATGTTGTCAGAATTTACCAGGCTTTCACTCAACAATTTTTGAGCATCTGCTAAATGCTGTCTTAAACAATATAGGTACTTGAAAGATTTGTTTGCTAAATGAACAGCACTTTGAAGGTTGTAAAAAAAAATAAACAAAACAAAAAAACGATTTTCTTTGCACAGAATTCAGTTTTAAGTCTTTTTTTAAGACTGAATAATTCATAATTTTCTACTCAATGTGAATAAAGGAGAGGTAGTGAACTTGATTGTTTGCTAGATCCTTCATACTTCTTGCAACAATCCTTGATTCTTTTGCAAACAGATGCCCACTGTGACAACTTTGTCCCTCAATGAAATCTCTGACACTGAAGGGACATAGCCCACACCTGCTAGCAAATGATGCATATCAACTGGCATCTGGCCTTGCTAAAATGATGAACTTATTCTATATCTTAATAATAACATCTGATAGCCACTTGGTGTAATTCAATTGAGTTTCCAATAATCAAAATTAATATATATATATGTACATGGAAACCCTGGTGGTGTGGTGGTTAAGTGCTATGGCTGCTAACCAAAAGGTCGGCAGTTCAAATCCACCAGGCACTCATTGGAAGCTGTATGGGGCAGTTCTACTCTGTCCTATAGGATCACTAGGAGTTGGAATCAACTCGACAGCAGTGGGTGGTTTATATATGTATATATATATATATGTATATATATATATATATATATGACTCATAGTGGGTTTGTGGGTTTTGTATATATATATTTTATAAGATATCAACGATATGCAAACCGAAATCAGGGCAAAAGAAAGAGTAGAGGTAAGGTCACAAAATGACTGTTTCAAGAGTAAAAGATGAATTTTTAGTTTCACAGTGATACCATGTGGTGAATATTATAGGATGGTTACATAATAGCCAACCTCAACTTACTTTTCCTTCCCTGAACCATTACTACAGAGGCTAAAAAGCCCTAAAAGTCCTGCTAGATGCTTTTTTAAAATCTTTTTGCAGCTAGGGGTACCCATAGGTTCTATTTTGAGACAATGAGAGGTACGGAGGGGATTGCTGAGGATTCCTGGGAAAGTTGTCCTTCCTTGATGAGAAAGAAGTATAAGAATGTTCTTTTGCCCCCTTTCTATTTTAGAAACAGTCTTTTAAGGACTGATTCCTGAGAATATGAAAGCATTCTTAATACCAAGAAGCACCATATCTGATGTCAAGTCCAACACATTGAGGGTAGCAAGGTAGAGGGATAAAAATTACCTGAGCCTGGAAAAGTCTCTGTGTTGCCTCACTAACTCTGGGCTGCATTTCTCTGGGCCTCTAATTACTTACACAAAAAATATTCTTCTGATGTAAACTGAAAGCATTGCTAACCAGGCCAGAAATATAATTAAAACAATAGGTGAAGAGTTTTATAAGTTTATGACATGCAAACAACTTGTCTAAGTACACCCTCACAAAAACAGGAAATAAGTACTACTTTGTCCTGAGGACATTGGGGCTCAAAGAGGTCAAATAACAGCCATGTTTCCTCACCTAGGAAATGACATCTTTAGCATTCAGACACAGACAGTCAAACCCCAGAACGCAGAACACATGATGTAGAGTAGGAAAGGAGAAATTTCTGAAAAAAGGGAAAACAAATATGTATATATATGTATATATACAGACCCATTCCCACTGAGTCGATTTCAACTCATAGGGACCCTATAGGATAGAGTAGAACTGCCCCATAAGGTTCCCAAGGAGTGGCTGGTGGATTTGACATGCCAAACTATATACATATACCAGATCACTGTCTTCTTTTAAAATGATAAAGGGATTATTTTAAAATATCAGCAATGTTACTCCAATAGTCCCCAGCATGTTTTCTCCTTTTTCATAACGGACAACTGAGAGCTTGACATAACTAACGCCATGTAGAACCTGTAAGTTTTTCTGTTTGCTCTGCCTGCCTCCTCTGTTAACGACTTCGTTTTGACCAAATGTTAATGACTTTGTTCTTTGTTTTAATCTGATGCAAATAACCTTTTGTTATGTCTGACCACTTGTGGCATACAAGCCCCACAGGAAAATTGGAGCCCAGGTATCTGATATGCATAACTTTAGCCGAATAAAAAGATGTCTGCCAGGTATCTTTTGTCACTATCCTGTAATTAATAACTCCTCTTGAGCATACCTCTGGCCAAGTAGCTACAAAGGCACTTCTAACCCTTGTAAGATTCTGTATAAGCTCTAATGTAAAATTGTTCTTGGGGACTCCATAGAGACAGCCTGTGTTGCGGCTGGGTCCCTGGTGATGTATACATTCCCTTAATAAACTTTCTCACTCTTTCTGACTTGGAGTATGTTTCAATGGCGCAACTGCTCCAGGGTACAGACCCTAACCAGGTAACAGCAACACTATCAACTTTGATATCTTTGAGTAAGGAGTGAGTGACAATAAAATTTTCTTGGCCCACTTCCTTACCTAAGAGACTCTATTCTGTTAGGCAAGCACTAAAGAGATCTGGAGCCCTCAGCGGTGCAAACAGTTAAGTGCAGCTACTAACCAACAGGTCGATTGCTTAAATTCACCTGGAATGGTTTAGAAGAAAGGCCTGGTGAAAGATCACAACCTTTGAAAATTCTATAGCGTGCAGTTCTACTCTGAAACATTTAGGATCACCATGAGTCATGACTGACTCAATGGCAAGTTGTTTTTTTTTTGTTTTGTTTGTTTGTTTTTCCTTTTTTTTCTTGGTTAAAGAGCTATTGAGGTTTCTCTCTCTGGAGAACTGGTCTACAGATCCCCAGCCTAAATCCTCTGGGTACGAGAGGTCTGGTTGACTTCTTTTCTATAACACTGAGTCCTCTTTGGAGTAAGGACACCCTCTCTGGGATACTGAACCAGAATCTGGGAGTCACAAGTGGGATCTGGTGGTAATGATTTTTGAACTTTATATTATTTTGATTTTAATGGCATTATTTAAGCATTTTAAAAAGTATTAAAAGAAGTTGTTAAGATTGTAAAAGTTTCCATGTTCCAAAAGAGAGTATGTATTAAGTTTTGGAAAATATGATAAAAATTACATATTAAATAATTTGTTAAACTATTAGTTATACAAAGAAACATCAGGACAGTGCCATAGTGAGGTTTCAGAATATTTACTTTATTGGGAGAGGATTTGTTATCTAAAAGTTTTTGAAGAAAATTAAGACACAGGCTGTGTATCAAAAGTCCATTGATGAGCAATTGTTTTTAGAGATTGTTGCTTTTGTGCTTCCCATGTTTTCTATATTTAATGATAGTTTTCTCAGACATCTTTAAATAGATTAAGAGAGATAATGACTACAAAACTGTATGAAAAATTGTATCTGATTTCCATGAGAAAGGTAGAAAACCAAGATAAATTTTAATTTAGTAACCAAACTCAGGTTTTGATTGAACTCCACACTGATACTCTGGTATATATATAGAGTGAAATGATTAATCTTTCTTTGAATTGAACTGAGAGACAAAATTACTAGCAGAGGCTTGACAGTTCTAAAAAGGGTGAAACATAAAATTCATTTGATTAAAAAACATGTCCCTAAGAGGAATGAAAGTAGATAGGGTAAGAAGAGAATCTGCTCTGTTCTTTCCTCCTGGATACAGGCTAGGAAGTGGCCCACCCCACTTTTATCATCATTATATTTTACTTTGTTAAATTGTAACTCCATCACTGGAAGGAATAATTGAGAGATTCATGTTTTTTGCAGAGCAATACTTTAAAAATGATGTCTAGATCCTTAACCATCTTAACTCATCCATCCAAATAATTACTTGACCTCGCCCCTCTACCCCCGTGTCCTTGTGTTCTGTTACCAGACCCAAATATTTAAGGCAAATCCTAGGAAAGCGACATTCCAGTTGTACTTTGAATTTTAGTGATATTTCCTTCCTTCCTCCCTTCCTTCCTTCCTTCCTCCCTCCCTCCCTCCCTCCCTTCCTTTTTTCGCTTTTTCTATCTTTCTTCTGGAAATGTACAACAGGCTTTTGGACAGCACATTGGAACTTAGGTGATTGATGTAACTGCCCTGATCTCTTCCTCTTCCTCTGAAATATGACTGTGGAAATAGATGGTCTAATGTACCAGAATCTGGTCAGTGGGAAGTGAGGGAAGACTAGATAGGATTATAAAATTGGAACAGACAGTGTGAGAAGGCCCATTCAAGTCCTTAGAAAATAAGCCCAGTTCTAACTCGTGTTCCCCATTAAGGGTCTGCAAGCAGATTTTTTACCTTGTTGTTTTTATAGATGATTTAAGAAACATTTCTATTGGTTACTAGATTCATATCAAGTCCTTGTTCTTAAAACTATTTTGCAGTCCAATTTTAATAAGAAAAATATTCTCAGAATTATGCTCATTCTTTATCTACAATAGCATTTTATTTTCTCCCTCCTTTTGCTCGGAGATACACTTACCAGTAGCTGATAATCAGGAGATTTTTAGTCTTAAGGCTATCCAGAAGATTACCTCATAGGGTGAGAAAAATTGCATTTTAGCAAATGGAATATGGTGCTTGCAATAGCATGCTTCTGAAATGAATTATACGTGTTAAGGAAAAAAAAAAAAAACTAGCATTTGAGTTATTACCAAAGAAGTATTTTTAGGAAAGCAGATTATCCAAAATAGTAATAGCATGGTCATTAAAAGAGAAAAGTTCACATATACTTTTATATGTAAGATAAGTTACAAGTAAACAAATGATATTACCCAAAACAATTGATATTAAAGGATTTAAAACAAACTTTCAAGAACTTACATTTCTATTATTGCTCTAGATTTGGTTTATAGTCACACTGTTCCTTGAATGTCCTCAATAAGAGAACTGAACTTGAACAAAATGCGTTATGTGTTTAGAGTTAAGATTAAAATGTTTACTTCTGTAAGAATGTAACTTCAGAGTGCTTCATTTCATGCTCATCACCATCATTAACAGGAAGGAAACACAGACTGGGAATATGTGAATGTTCTTTCTCCCATTGCCCTGTGTAAAAGATTCTGGGATTGGAGCAATCTAGTGAGCCTGAAAAAGCCCTGGTGGCATAACTGTTAAATGCTTGTCTGCTAACCAAAGTTTGGCTGTTTGAACACAGCAGCTGCCCCACAGGGGAAAGATGTGGCAGTCAGCTTCAGTAAGATTACAACCTTGGAAAACTCATGAGGTAGTTCTAGTCTGTCGTAAAGGGTAGATGTGAGTCAAAATCAACTCGAAGGTAAAGGGTTAGTGACCCTGAAACTTAGATCTCCCTTCCCTGACTATCAAACAAGAACATAGGAAAGTTTCCCACATTCCTTCAAGAAATAAGTTAAAAAAAAAAAAAGTTCAATAAATTTAGGTAAAAAAATCAGTGCAAAAAAGTTATTTAGTTTCACATAGCATTTTTTTTTTTTTTTCTTGTCAACCATTGTTAAGGCAACATATCAACATAGCCATTATTTATCTTTGGTGAGGAACCAGCATGCCCCCGCTCACAAAGATTTAAAGAGGATCGTTGGAATTTGATGCATCTCACATCTTCTAGTAATTCCATCCTTCTCAACTGTCTTGCTTGATGGCCACTGAATTGATGTTTTTTGGCCAAATTGGTTTCTTTTGACTGTCTTAAATAATTTCTGCTCAATCAATCAGAGAACCTGTGCAGTTGATCCCATCTGGCTGTTAAGATGGACAAAGATGCCATTCAGCTATTGTTCACTCATGTTTTTCCATCAGAAAGGTACAAGAGGGAAGTTTTTATAGTTTTGTTCCCAAAACTGACACTCATAACAGCATATGAGTTTTGCTTTATTTAATTGGGAACCACTAACAAGAATCTAATTGAACTGATAATGAGGCAGACAAGTATTTTTAATATATATATAATAAGAATTATTTAATTTTAAGAATCAGGCTTTTATATGGAGAGGAAAACAAGGCAATATAGGACGATACAAGTTAGGTTTTTACTTAGAAAAATAGGTGCGAATATTAAGGTAACCACAAAGAGGTCTAACAATTCCATAACTCAAAATAAAAACCAAGAAAAACATAACGACTCAGCAAACATAAATTCAACTACTATGAAAATGAGGAACACACAATTTACAAAAAAAAAAAATCTCAGCACAGAAAAAGTAAGTGGAAAAATGAAATTGTCAACAACACACACAAAAAGACATCAAAATGACAGCACTAAACACTTATTTATCTATAATTACGCTGAATGTAAATGGACTAAATGCACCAATAAAGAGACAGAGAGTCTCAGACTGGATAAAGAAACACAATCCGTCTATATGCTGCCTACAAGAGACACACCTTAGACTTAGAGACACAAACAAACTAAAACTCAAAGGATGGAAAAAAATATATCAAGCAAACAACAATCAAAAAAGAGCAGGAGTAGCAATATTAATTTCTGACAAAATAGACTTTAAAGTTAAATCCACCACAAAGGATAAAGAAGGACACTACATAATGATTAAAGGGACAATTGACCAGGAAGATATAAGCATATTTAATATTTATGCACCCAATGACAGGGCTGCAAGATACATAAAACAAACTTTAACAGAACTGAAAAGTGAGATAGACACCCCCACAATTATAGTAGGAGACTTCAACACACCACTTTCAGAGAAGGATAGGACTTCCAGTAAGAAGCTCAAAAGAGACAAGGAAGACATAATTGCTACAATCAACCAACTTGACCTCATAGACCTGTACAGAACACTCCACCCAACAGCTGCGAAGTATAATTTTTTTTCTAGTGCACATGGAACATTCTCTAGAATAGATCACATATTAGGTCATAAAACAAACCTTTGCAGAATCCAAAACATCGAAATATTACAAAGCATCTTCTCAGACCACAAGGCCATAAAAGTAGAAATCAATAACAGAAAAATCAGGGAAATCAAATACTTGGAAACTGAACAATACCCTGCTCAAAAAAGACTGGGTTATAGAAGACATTAAGGAGGGAATAAAGAAATTCATAGAATGCAACAAGAATGAAAACACTTCCTATCAAAACCTCTGGGACACAGCAAAAGCAGTACTCAGTGGTCAATTTATATTGATAAATGCACACATACATAAAGAAGAAAGAGCCAAAATCAGAGAACTGTCCTTACAACTTGAACAAATAGAAAGTGAGCCACAAAAGAATCCATCAGGCACCAGAAGAAAACAAATAAGAAAAATTAGAGCAGAATTAAATGAAATAGAGAACAGAAAAACAATTGAAAGAATTAACAAAGTCAAGAGCTGGTTCTTTGAAAAAATTAACAAAATTGATAAACCATTGGCCAGACTGACTAAAGAAATACAGGAAAGGAAAAAAATAACCCAAATAAGAGACGAGATGGGCCATATCACAACAGACCCAACTGAAATTAAAAGAATCATATCGGATTATTACGAAAAATTGTACTCTAAAACATTTGAAAACCTAGAAGAACTGGATGAATTCCTAGAAAAACACTACCTACCTAAACTAACAATCAGAAGTAGATAAACTAAATAGACCCATAACAAAAAAAGAGATTGAAACGGTAATCAAAAAACTCCCAACAAAAAAAAAGCCCTGGCCCAGACGCCTTCACTGCAGAGTTCTACCAAACTTTCAGAGAAGAGTTAACACCACTACTACTAAAGGTATTTCAAAGCATAGAAAATGATGGAATACTATCTAACTCATTCTATGAAGCCACCATATGCCTAATACCAAAACCAGGTAAAGACATGACAAAAAAAAGAAAATTACAGACCTATATCCCTCATGAACATAGATGCAAAAATCCTCAACAAAATTCTAGCCAATAGAATTCAGCAACATATCAAAAAAAAATAATACACCAGGAAGAAGTGGAACTTATACCAGGTATGCAAGGTTGGTTTAATATTAGCAAAACCATTAATGTAATCCACCATATAAATAAAAGAAAGACAAAACCACATGATCTTATCAATTGCTGCAGAAAAGGCATTTGACAAAGTCCAACACCCATTCATGATAAAAACTCTCAGCAAAATAGGAATTGAAGGAAAATTCCTCTCCATAATAAAGGGCATCCATGCAAAGCAAGCAGCCAACATCACTCTAAATGGAGAGAGCCTGAAAGCATTTCCCTTGAGAATGGGAACCAGACAATGATGCCCTTTATCACTGCCCTTATTCAACATTGTGCTAGAGGTCCTAGCCAGAGCAATTAGGCTAGACAAAGAAATAAAGGGCGTCCGGATTGGCAAGGAAGAAGTAAAATTATCTCTATTTGCAGATGGCATGATCTTATACACAGAAAACCCTAAAGAATCCTCCAGAAAACTACTGAAACTAATAGAAGAGTTCGGCAGTCTAAGGTTACAAGATAAACATACAAAAAACACTTGGATTCCTCTACATCAACAAAAAGAACATCGAAGAGGAAATCACCAAATCAATACCATTCACAGTAGCCCCCAAGAAGATAAAATACTTTGGAATAAATCTTACCAAAGATGTAAAAGACCTATACAAAGAAAACTACAAAGTACTACAGCAAGACACTAAAAGGGACCTACTTAAGTGGAAAAACATAACTTGCTCATGGATAGGAAGACTTAACATAGTAAAAATGTCTATTCTACCAAAAGCCATCTATACATACAATGCATTTCCGATCCAAATTCCAAGGACCTTGTTTAATGTGATGGAGAAACAAATCACCAACTTCATACGGAAGGGAAAGAAGCCTCGGATAAGTAAAGCATTACTGAAAAAGAAGAAAAAAGTGGGAGGCCTCAGTCTACCTGATTTTAGAACCTATTATACAGCCGCAGTAGTCAAAACAGCCTGGTACTGGTACAACAACTGGAACATAGACCAATGGAACAGAATTGAGAACCCAGATATAAATCCATCCACATATGAGCAGTTGATATTTGACAAAGGCCCAGTGTCAGTTCATTGGGGAAAAGATAGTCTTTTTAACAAATGGTGCTGGCATAACTGGATATCCATTTCTAAAAAAATGAAACAGGACCCATACCTCACACCAAGCACAAAAACTAACTCCAAGTGGATCAAAGACCTAAACATAAAGACTAAAACGATAAAGATCATGGAAGAAAAAATAGGGACAACATTAGGAGCCCTAATACAAGGCATAAACAGAATACAAAACATTGCTAAAAATGACAAAGACAAACCAGATAACTGGGAGCTCCTAAAAATCAAACACCTATGCTCATCTAAAGACTTCACCCAAAGAGTAAAAAGACCACCTACAGATGGGAAAAATTTTCAGCTATGACATCTCTGACCAGCGCCTGATCTCTAAAATCTATATGATTCTGTTAAAACTCAACCACAAAAAGACAAACAACACAATCAAAAAGTGGGCAAAGGATATGAACACATACTTCACTAAAGAAGATATTCAGGTGGCTAACAGACATATGAGAAAACACTCTTGATCATTAGCCATCAGAAAAATGCAAATTAAAACTACGATGAGATGCCATCTCACTCCAACAAGGCTGGCATTAATCCAAAAAACACAAAATAATAAATGTTGGAGAGGCTGCGGAGAGATTGGAACTGTTACACAGTGCTGGTGTTAATGTCAAATGGTACAACCACTTTGGAAATCTATCTGGCATTTTCTTAAACAGTTAGAAATAGAACTACCATACAACCCAGAAATCCCACTCCTCGGAATATACCCTAGAGAAATAAGAGCCTTTACACGAACAGATATATGCACACCCATGTTTATTGCACCACTGTTTACAATAGCAAAAAGCTGGAAGCAACGAAGGTGTCCATCAATAGATGAATGTTTAAATAAATTAGGATACATTCACACAATGGAATACTACGCATTGATAAAGAACAGTGATGAATCTGTGAAACATTTCATAACATGGAGGAACCTGGAAGGCATTATGCTGAGTGAAATTAGTCAGATGCAAAAGGACAAATACTGTATAAGACCACTTTTATAAGTTCTTGAGAAATAGTATACTGAGAAGAACACATTCTTTTGTGGTTACAAGAGGCGGGAGAGAGGGAGGGTGTGAGAGGGTTATTTACTGATTAGTTAGTAGATGACCACTACTTTAGGTGAACGGAAGGACAATACTCAATACAGGGAAGGTCAGCTAAACTGGACAGGACCAAAAACAAAGAAGTTTCCAGGATAAACTGAATGCTTCGAAGGTCAGCGGAGCAAGGGCGGGGGTTGGGGACTATGGCTTAAGGGGACTTCTAAGTCAATTGGCATAATAAACTCTATTATGAAAACATTCTGCATCCCACTTTGAAGTGTGGCGTCTGGGATCTTAACTGCTAACAAGCAGCCATCTAAGATGCATCAGTTGGTCTCAACCCGTCTGGATCAAAGGAGAATGAAGAACACCAAGGTCACACGATAATTATGAGCCCGAGACAGAAAGGGCCACACGAACTAGAGACTTACCTCATCCTGAGATCAGAAGAACTAGATGGTGCCCAGCCACAACCAATGACTGCCCTGACTGGGAGCACAACAGAGAACTCCTGAGGGAGCAGGAGAACAGTGAGATGCAGACCCCAAATTCTCTTAAAAAGACTAGACTTAATGGTCTGACGGACACTAGGAGAATCCGGGCGGTCATGGTCCCCAAACCTTCTGTTGGCCCAGGACAGGAAGCATTCCTGAAGACTACTCATCAGACATGGAATGGGCTGGACAATGGGCTGGAAAGAGATGCTGATGAAGAGTGAGCTACTTGTATCAGGTGGACACTTGAGACTGTATTGGCATCTCCTGTCTGGAGGGGAGATGGGAGGGTAGAGAGGGTTAGAAATTGACAAAACGGTCACAAAAAGAGAGACTGGAGGAAGGGAGCGGGCTGACTCATTAAGGGGAGAGTGAATGGGAGTGTGTAGTAAGGTGTGTATTAGCTTATATGTGACAGACTGACTTGATTTGTAAACTTTCACTTAAAGCACAATAAAAATTATTTTTTTTTTTAAAAAAAAGAATCAGGCTTTTAAGAGTGCAGGGATTCAATGCTCCCTGCCTTAAATACTGTGAAGAAAGCTCTCTTTTAAGAGCCTTAAATTTATTACTCATTTCATTACTGGAATATGCTCCATCAGAGCATTTGATTATTTAATTTTTTAATTATCTAGAAATACATAATTATCATAGTGTCAATTGATTTCAAAATAATAATATGAATAAATCTAATACTTAGAGAATCAGCCTTACTACAGAAGACATAGAGATATATTCCAAAATTCAAATCTGTTACCATTGAGTCAATTTCAACTCATAGTAACCTTATCTTAATTAACAAGAGCTGCTATAACAGAAATACCACAAGTGGATGGCTTTAACAAAGAGAAATTTAGTCTCTCATAATTTAGGAGGCTAGAACTCTGACTTCAGGGTGCCAGCTCCAGGAGAAGTCTTTCTCTCTCTGTTGGTTCTGGGGGAAAGATCTTGTCCATCAGTTTTCTCCTGGTTAGGAGCTTCTCAGAGCAGGAACCATGGGTCCAAAGGACACATGCTCCTGGCTCTTCTCTCTTGGTGGTAATGAGGTCGACCTGTCTTGCTGCTCAATTCTCTTGTTTATATCTCAAAATAGATTGACTTAGGATACAACATAATCTTATAGATTGAGTCCTGCCTCATTAACATGACTTTCTCTTATCCTGCCTCATTAAAATCATAGAGGCAAGATTTATAACACATAGGAAAATCATGTCAGATGACAAAATGGTTGATAATCACACAACACTGGGAATCACGGCCTAGCCAAGTTGACACACATTTTTGGTGGAATGAGATTCAGTCCATAACAGACCCTATAGGACAAAGTAGAACTGCCTCATAATGTTCCCAAAGAACTGCGGGTGGATTTGAATTGCCAAGTTTTGGGTTAACAGCCAACCTCTTAACCACTACGCCACCAGGGCTCCAGAGGTATATTAGTAGTTTCAAAATAAGGGATTGACTCTCAACTCTTGTGCAAGTTAGGTATGTGACCTAGAACCACTTAATAATTTTCTGAGTCTCAATGTCTTCATTTGTAAAAGAAATATTAGCAATAATGCCAGTGTCACAGTGTTTCTATAAAATTTGGGAGAAATAACATGCAAAATTTATTTGATATAATACAAAGTGATACAAAGTGATATTTAAATATAAATTATGTTTGTCCCCCCCCAACAGATTCTGAGAGTCTTTTTTTTTTTTTTTACCATAACACACTTGCCTTATGGGTTTCCAATAAATTTAAAAATAGTTATAATAAAAAATACAAGCATCACTTCAGTTTTAAGTAATTTTATGTTGTTACCAATGATTTAAATTTGAATTTTTTCATTCATCATAAGGTAGTTGTCTATCTAACCCCCTTGTTTATGTTTGTTTAACTTGGTATAATAGTAATGTTTGAGGTATGCTAAGGTTGAATGTAAATGAGGAAATGGAGGCTGGAACTATTCAAAGATTTATTATACTCACAGTCCCTGGTGTCACAGCTGCCTCACTGGGCTAAACTGGAAAAATACAGGGTGGTCACAAGGCAGAGATGGGAGTGGGACTGTGGGCAAGCACCTTTATTGCGGTGTCCATGGGAATTGTAATAGAGAGAGGTCAGAGCACTTGGGGATTTTATTTGTCAGTTGTATTTGAAATACGTGCCTTGGGGTTTCAGGTGTTTACAAACAGGAAACTTCTTATCCAAATATAGCAGACACGGCTGGACAAGGGTTACTTGGTATGGATGTTAAAAAATCATATTATAGAAGTTACTATATATGGTTAATACATATTGAACAATAAATTTTATCCTTCAGTCTCCCTTATGCTTCAGAACAATGAAGGTTTATTTACAAGCACACTAAAGCAGGGAGCTTAATGTAAATATTTTTGGAGCCTTTACATGAATCAGTATTGCTTACCCAGATGCTTAGAAGAGTTATCTATAAAAACGAATAAAAGAATAGAAAAACTAATGGATATCTGTCCAATCTCATTCTGGTGAAAGCTCTTTCTAAAAATAAAAAGAAAGGAAAACAAAACAGACAAAAAACTAACATAGATTTTATTGCATTAAAAAATGTTTCAAGAACCTCATACATCCAAATCATGACCGTTAGGAGAATTAAATGAAAAAACTGGATGAATTATACTTAGTTTGGGGGTTGATATGTAATAAGTGAAAGTGACAGCTTGAGATAATATATCAAATGTAATAAACTTCTGTCATTTCATTCAAATGACACTAAGTATATTTGTGAAATATTTCATTCCAACCCAATATTTAACTTCAATAAATGTTGGGATTCAACTGCTAGAATATGTGAGGCATTTTTTTGCAGCCATATCCTTCAATTGATCGCTCTATAAAAGAAAGCTACCATGTCACTCTTGAGATGTTCTGGCTTATTGCCATTTAAGCCTTTTGAATTGTCTCATTACCCACCCTCCCTCTAGCATATAACATTGAGCATGTTTTCCTTCTCTCTTATACCTTGCCCCTTGAACAGACAGGCTCACCTAATTAGACCTATTTTTTTTTTTTTTTATGTCTCATAAAACACAAGGTACAGACCTTGTGTTTTATGAGACATAAATATTTCCATAAAGAAAACAGTGGAAAGATACCCAAGCCAAATCAAAAGCAAACAGAATAAAAGATTCAATAAATAAATAAACGAGAAGAAAACGGAAAGGCAAATGACTTTATAAATTAATAAAATTAGTTATTTTATAATGAGCAAAACATCTGCAAAGGCAATTCACAATCTCAGCTTTAAAAAGAAACATAATGTAGCTGGTAATAAAGTGTATATAATTTAGATCAAAAGCTGTAAAAATTGTCTTTTATTTATTAAATTAGAAAAAGATTGACAAAATCCTTTTATTAAGCATGTTGGAAAGATTTTGGGGAGAGATGGACCTGCACATGTTTTAAGTAGAAGTAGGATTTAGTACAAGCACTTCCAAGGTCTTCTTTGGCAGTATCTTCAGATTCACTGAATATGCTCATTTATCATTTGACGAAATTATTCAATCCATATCATTATCAGAGACATGCACAGATATTTAAGATAATTGCCTTCATTGAAATGTTATCTCATGATGAGAAAAACTCTGAAAAACTTAGGTCTTCACAACTATGAAACTCTACAGCATCATTATGATTTATCTATAGAGCGAGCCACTGGGCAGATATTAATATTTAATAAACAAATGAGTATGTGGGACATGTTGTATTAAATGTAATAAAGCATACTAGTCAAGAGTTTACATAAAAAAAAAAGAATGTCCAAAGTTGAATGTATATGTGGTTGTGTATACATATGTAAAGGGGGTGAATTTATAATAAAATTTTTTAAAAGACTTCATTTTTCATGATTAAACTACAAATTAACAGTTTATTTTTAAAAGGCAGTGGTTGAAAGTTTAAAACTTTAAGGAAGAGACATCAGTGGGAAGAAATTTTTTCCCAAAGAAATGTTAACAATTTAAAGTTTTCTGTAGTCCTTTCTCAGTCCTTTATTTGTATGAACTGTTTCAAAGGTTTCCTATCCCACCCCTGCCCCGACACACACCTGACTGCATCTTCCTTGCCTGAACCATCCTGCTCTATGGCTATGACCTGGTAAGAGTTTCTCACCTTTGAGCTGACCCACCTGACTCTTTAATAGGTAAGATGATGAACAATGATCTTTCCTTATCCTACTTTTCCCTTTCTCACTTAGGGCCCTTAGTAGTGAGCTTCCTTTATTCTCTTACAGAGATAATAAAAATAGTAAACATTTTACTTACAAAAGCTGATTTTAGAAATAGAACAGCCCAGTCCTGCTTCTCCGTGCTCTCCTATTGGCAGTTTATGGTATCCACGTGTTCACAGACACATCACTGTTACAGTCTCACCCTGCTGAGGCAGGACTATTCTATGGTTCCCTCTGCTCAATGTATGCATAGGGGGAAAAAAAATAACACTGGAGGAAAATACTGATCAATAGGAATTGTGTCTGAGTAATAGAATCGTTGACAGTATAAACACCATTCTTCATTTATTTATTCATTCACTGAACACCTACTATACAGCAATCAGTGAGTCTCGTTCTGGAGATACAATGTTGAATAAAAACGGACACACCCTTTGCCTTTGTGGCAGCTAAAATTTAATCAATCAGGTCAATAGTAATTTTTTATCACAATTATTTTGGCCAGACATTTATAATCTAAATTGTACCATAAGGTAATATTGTTGTCGTTAGGTGCTATCTATTTGGCCCCCAACTCTTGGCAACACCATGCACAATGAAACAAAATGTTACCCAGTCCTATATCATCTCCATGATTGGCTGCAGATCAGATTGTTTTAATGTACAGTGTTTTCATTGGCTAATCTTTGGAAGTAGGTCATGAGGCCTTTCTTCCTAGCCCATCTTAGTCAGGAAGCGCCACTGAAATCTGTTCAGCATCATAGCAACATGTCAATCTTCACTGGCAGGTGGGTGGTGGCTGTACCTGAGGTGTATTGTCTGGGAATCAAACCTGCATCTCTTTCATGAAAGGCAAGAATTCTACCACTGAACCACCACTTTCCCAAGGTAATACACTGAAACCTAAGATAGCCAGAACTTGACACAACTGCCTTGTTTTTCTGGGTCTCACAAGTTTTCCACCTTTACAGGGTGCTGTCTTACCACTTTTCTATCACTCATTTTAGTGAAAATGTTTGAATTTTTCTTCTCCAACAGATTCCCATTTTACACGGGTTCTAGGTTTTGCAGGTTTTAATATATTAAACCCAACCTAACACATTGCCATTTAGTTGATTCCAACTCACTGTGACACTATAGGGTAGAGTACAACTGCCCCTAAGGTTTCCAAGGTTGTAAATATTGTTGGAAGCAAACCACCACATCTTACTCCCATGGAGTGGTTGGTGGGCTCAAACTGCCGACCTTTCAGTTAGCAGTTGAGTGCTTAACCATTGTGCAACCAGGGTTCCTTTTTTCCTGTATTAGGCAACTTAAAATAAAAAAAAAGAAATTCATTAAAAAAGGACCTTATTCTTCAAAAATGGCAATATTATTAATAAGAAGAAATGAGTGGAAAAAAGAAGAAAGGGAGAAGGAAGAAGTGTTCCCAAATAAGGAGACTAGAAAGTCATGACAATCAATTGTAATATTCAATCCCAAAATGGAGCTTGTACTGGGGGGGGCCAGCGAGGGGGAAATTATAAAGGATCAACAGACAAAACTGATTAGATTACATAACTGTATTGTATCAGTGTTAAATTTACTGACATTGAAAACCTGACTGTGGTTATGTAATATTACTATTCTAAGGAAATATACCCTGAACTATGTTGGGATAAATAACCATGATGTAAGCAACTTATTTTCAAACATTCATAAAAACATATTATGTATGCAAATGAGATAAATGTTAATATAAGATAAAGGGTATGTGGGTTATTTTTGCACTATACTTCTTTAAATTTGAAATTATTTCCAAATAAAAAGTAAAAAAAAATCACACTCAAATTAACAATTAGATATCAAATAAGCATAATAAATCTCTTATTCATTAAAATAGCATGGCACTATTAAACATTTATAATAATGAGTTTGGCCTGATCAGATAGGCAGAGTAGTCTTCAATCACCAAGGGAGACTAGAGCTGAGATCTAAATTATAAATTTAACAGAGCAAGTCAAGAGGAGAGAAGACAGCATTCTGGGCAGAGGGAGAAGAAGGTATATGCAAAATCCCTCTAATAAGAGGGTACATGCACTATTTGAAGAGAAAGGAAGAAAGATCAGGGTGGCTAGACAGGAGAACCTGGGCTTCTGTGATGAAGGAAGAAACTGAAGACTTAGGGGAGACCATAGCACACAAGGCCTTTTGCATCATGTTAAGGATTGTGTGTATGTGTTTTTTTGTTGCTGTTTATTTTATTTTCCCCTCTTCATTCTAAGCTAAGCCACTGATGTGTTTAAGAACAGGATGTAGTGGCTTCTTCATTAGATTTGTGCTTCATCATTCTGATTGCACAGTGAAGAATAGTTTGGAGGATGCCCCTCATACCTATGTCAAACCAGTCAGGAGTTAAAATATGTTGCAAGTGGGGCGGAACATGGAGAGCAGGGGGAACTTCTCAAGATGTATAGGAATACAATTGACAGACTTCGTTGACATTGGATTGGGCTTTCAAGGGGGAGTTTAGAGGGAAGAGTTGCTACTTGGTTTGCAGTATACTTGACTTACAAAAGGAAAACTGGATGAGTATCAAGCTTTGTTGGTGCTGAGTTGAGGGTACAGCAAGAAATGATGATTTTTGTAGGAAATGATGAGTTTGAAATGCATTTAAGATTTTTATATGCCTAGGAGGACATTTCGTAAATAAATAGGTCTAGAACTCAGAGATAAGTTATGAACTAAATCTATACATTTTGGAGTCATCTATGTACATGTGATAATTGAAATAAGCCAACCTCTCCACAGTGAGATTTAAAACTAGAAAGAGTGCCTAGGATCAAGCCCTGAGCTTAAAATTTGTTCTCAAGTTCACAGAGGACAAAAAGAAATGAGGGGAACAACTGAAGAGGAAAATATAAAAGGGAAAAAAAGGAAGCCAAAATAAGTTTTTTTTTTTTTTGTAAGGTCAAAGTTTTCCATCTGTTGTAAGGTGAAGGATCACGGGAACACAATATGTTGGTTTTAACCCACCCCCTGCCGTCGTTGGTTTTAGCAAGATGAAAGTTGTTGCTGATCTTAAGCATCACAGTGGTGGGTAATCAGTGGGACAAGAAGGGAGGGATGAAGTACTAGAAACTGCAAGAATGGGAAGCTGCTTTGGGAAGTGGCTGTGGCAGGGAGGGGAGAAAGCCAGGAGGTGGGTGTTCCTGCAGGATCAGCAAGATCCTCCCTCCACCATGTGATAAACATGTCTGATTTTCCCCTATTTACAGCAATGACTATGCATTATTATTAGTAATAATCTTAGTCTGGGTTTCTAGAAGAGAAAATCCAGTGAAGTGCATATATAAATACATGCAGAGAAATTTACTACAAGGAAATGGCTCACACAGTTGTGGAGGCTAAACCAAACCAAACCAAACCTGTTGCCGTCAAGTCAGTCCTGACTCACAGTGACCCTACAGGACAGAAAAGCGGCTGGTGGATTCAAACTTTTGACCTTTTGGTTAGCAGCCAAACACTTAACCACTGTGCAACCAGAGCTGTGAATTCCAAATCCATGGGTCAGGAAGCAAACTGAAGACTTCTGCTGGATCACATGGTTGCAGGGGCTGACAAATCCCAAATGTGCAGGTCAGGAAGCGGACAGAAGACTTTTGCAGGCTTAGGTCCCAAGATCCGTAGGTCAGGCACTGAAAGAAGTGCTGGACTGAGACAGAGTGAGGCTTGCCAGGCATCCATTTATATATTGGAGGCAGGCCATATTTCCAAGGAAACTCCCTCTGCAACTGATTGGCTGATTGCATCAAATCACATAGTGGAGGTGATTATATTATGTTACATTGTGCAAGGGCAATCAGTCCAATGTCTGCCAAACCACTGAGAGTCATAGCTTAGCCAAGTTGACACCTAACATTAACCATAACAAAAATAAACATAATTATTCTCTAAAAGTTATAAACATGGCTGCTACACAGCCTATCTAGTCTGATGATTTATAAATATAAAATTCTTTACAAATAGTGTTAGGGCAATTTAACAATGGTAGTTACAGTGATAGAAAAAATAAAGACATGATCTTTGAAATCATGTAAAATTAGGTTAAAATTTTTTTTCTATTTGTGACAATTTACTTAATAGTATTTCTCTGTTTCTTCATTTTAAAAATATGTTTAAAACTGAGTAGGGATCTGAAAAGTTCTTGGAAAAACTAGAGGATTTTATTTAATTGTTATGATCTGAGTAGGAGGCAAAACAAAACACAGATAGACTTTCTCCTTTCAGTCCATTACAAAAGAAAGACTCTATGAAGAAGTATATGTAACCAGAGAAGGTTGAGTTCTGATCTACAGAGAGTGTAGAAATTCAAAAATATCTTCTGTCACTACTCAGTTACACTCCTTGGACCAGGGTGTCAGCCGAGCCAACAGGTAAGCTTCAAGGAGCCTAAGCTGTAAAGAAGAATGTAGGGCCTGGGAGCAAGGTTTGCCTGGGCACCACCTCCCGAGATCTGAAAACATCAGAACTAGCTTGCTCAAATTCAGTCATAGTACTTAGAAGGAGCATTAAGGAATAGGAGGATGTCCATAGAGACAGGACCAGGGTGTGAAGGTCTTCTTCAACATGATCTCTCTGCAACAATTTGAATTATGGATGTATACTAGGGGAAGACCTATTTATTGTCTTCGAGCATCTGAAGCAGTTTCTGATGGAAGTACTCAATTTGAAATAGTTCACATGACTCCAGATCCCAGAATTAAGACCAGTTAAGAAATATATCTACCAACTCTGAAAAAGGAGTGCACCTCATAGTAGGAAACTCAAGTCTCTGTCACATTAAACATTGAAGCAGAGGCAAGGACTGGATGGCAGGAAACATACAGGTAGGATCTACATGTGTGCCTCTGCCAATGCAAAGAACACTCTGATCTACAAATCTACAGGCAGGAAGCAAACAAACATCACAAAAAAAAGGCAGATGTGTACCATGAGATTCAACAGTCGGGGGAAAAACTCACATTTTCGATAGTAGACATTTATGAGTACTGAAGTGAAGGTTTGTTTATTTGCTCCTAATGGCATTATGAGGTGAAATCAACATATATTGCGTGGGCAATCTATTCACAGTTAGTGCAGAACAAACTGCAGGGGAGGGCAAATCAGTCTCATTTAAATATGAGATAGATGGTTTAGTCTGAGCAGAAATACCCTCCTGACTATCCTCAAAGACGAAGAAAGACACAGTACCTATCCTTGCAGGGAGCTGAAATTGTCATTTTCAAAGACAGCTCACATGCTGTGAATTTCCGGAAAGTCATAGTCAAAAGCATCCCAATTCATTTCAATCTCTTTGATGACAATTTCAGCAGCCCTGCACTTGAAAGCACCGATCCTCACCCATTTGGAGAAGTACACGGTGAAAACTACAAGTGATCAAAACTCCAACTATGAGGAGATGTGGTTGTAAGCATTTTCACCTTCAAATACCTACACTTGTAATCTCTCACCCATTCAAAGTCATTTTGAGTGAATTATCTAAGTTACCACAAGGTAACTATAATCAAGCATGCAATGCAATTTTTCTTATGTTCTGCCTCTGCTTCTCTTGTCTTCCCTCTTTTGACTGTGATCATGGCCTGGAGTGGATAAGAATGGATCACAGTTCGACATAAAGAAAAAAAAAAATTCCTCACAACTGGACCAATAAGCAACATCATGATAAATGGAGAAAAGATTGAAGTTGTCAAGGATTTCATTTTACTTGGATCCACAATCAACACCCTTGGAAGCAACAGTCAAGAAATCAAAAGATGCATTGTATTGGACAAATCTGCTACAAAGGACCTCTTTAAAGTGTTTAAAAGCAAAGATGTCACCTTGAATACTAAGGTGTGCCTGACACAAGCCATAGTATTTTCAATAGCATCATATGCATGTGAAAGCTGGACAATGAATAAGAAAGGCTAAAGAAGAATTGATGCCTTGAATTGGTGTTGGTGAAGAATATTGAGTATACCATGGACTGCCAGAAGAACGAACAAATTTGTCTTGGAAGAAGTATAACCAGAACGCTCCTTGGAAACAAGGATATCGAGACTGTGTCTTACATACTTTGGACAGGTTGTCAGAAGGGATCAGGCCTTGGAGAAGCATATAGTGCTTGGTAAAGGACAGGGTCAGCAGAAAAGGGAAGACCCTCAATGAGATGGATTGACACAGTGGCTGCAACAATGGGCTTAAGCATAATGACAATTGTGAGCATGGCATAGGATCACTGTGAGTCAGAACTGACTCGACAGCAGCTAACAATAACAACATGGCCTGGAATGAGATGTGGTTAGAGAAGAAAAAAATCATATGAGTAAAATTCCGTCAATCAACAAAATGTTCAGAAAAAAATAAAAATAGAAAATGTAGGAGATAGCTTAATATAACTGGTAGAAATAAATTCAACGATATTAGCAATAACACTAAATTAAGATAGATTGCCTTGCACAATTATAAGATAAATTCCATTTACTGATTAAAAAAAAGTTTATTGAGAACATACACTTTAGCCAAGATGAAGTAAAAAGGATTGATTGGTTTTACTATCCTGCCTGAAACAGTCAAATAAAGTAGCAAAGTGCATGGACCGACAGTCCTCAAAGCACTGCACATCAGGAAACAAAGGACAATAATCCCTGAGAGATGGGAAAAAAGAGGTGAATCGTAGAACTGCCCAAACATGCTGTCTTGAGAAATTTTTAGGCCACAGTTCAGGGCATGAAAACTCAGGTGGAACCCAGCAGTCTCCCATAATTGAACAAAAGAGCTGAGACTCTGGAAAAACTGAAGTGACTAGAGTTTACTAAACAGAGAACTGAAGAGGAGAAAGCTGTTGAGCAGGAAGTATAGAGATATTGTATATCCCTTTCGTGAGTCCTGGAACATACAGTATCCCACCCACTTTTTACGCCACTGGAGTACTATGGTTACTCTATAGGACAGAGTAGAACTGCCCCATAGGGTTTCCAAGGAGTGGCTGGTGAACTCATACTGCTGACCCTTTGGTTAGCAGTTGTAGCTCTTAACCAGTGCACCACTAGGGCTCCAGAGTACTATGGGAGTATTCTTTTCCCCCTGAAAGTATTTGCTTCCTTCCGATGAGGACTTGTATAATGGTGAAAGGTGAAAGAAACCTGTGTTGAAGCAAAATAGCTGTGGTATTAAGTAAAACCAGAGGTGCCCCATATACCCAGATGTAAGGTACCCCATAACAAAACCTGCTACCCAAGACCAGTGTGCCAGACAGGCTCCCACAAATCAGGTATTTTCACATCATATTTCTCAAAATTTATTTTACCAATCAAAAATTTAAACACACTCAATGGCTCAGCATGCACTACTGAAAACACATGGTATCAACAAAAAATTCAAAGCAGAAAATAATTGGATCTTGAAAGGGATATAATCTCCCTCAAACTAAGTACTGATGAACACTTTCATATGAAGAAACTACTCAAGACTGGTAAAAGAAACCAAGAAGAAATGTCAGAGTGCCCAGCATTCATGCAGGGATGGAAACACTGCTTAATCCAAGCAACCAAAAAGAAAAGTGTCAATATTCACAGGACATAGGATAGAGTGCACAGAAGTATCTTTTTCAATAGTGGGGAATAATTTTTCCCTACACCGAGCACTGATACTCTCCCATATCTGAAATATAGTAAAGTAATCTGAAACGCAAGAGCAAAAAGGATCCTTTGTTTCCAAGGAATTTAACTGGCTTCCAGAACAATGCTCAGAAATAGTCATAGAAAGACAAAAATATACAGCACCCAAGAGAGTCACCTTGTCAGGCATCCAACCAAAAAATACCATCAACAATAAAATACATAAGAATAAAATTAGCAAAATAATGCAATACTCATACTACAAAATATTGCTGAGAGAAATTAAAGACTATTTAAATATATGGAGAGACGTTTCACACCCATGCATTGAAACATTCAATATTATTGATTTTCCTAAGAGGGTTTGTTTAAAAAAAAAAAAAAAAAAAACTTCTCCTAATTCAAGAATAGTAAATAACCTTTGGAAGATAATTTCCAATACAGGAGTACTGGCTATACTACATATAAATTCATGTTTAATATTGTAATAAGTAAGCCTGATGTTGGTACAGTGGTTTATATTGACTATTGAGATCGAAACACTAGAATCCCATCTATGCATGCAGAATTTAAAGCATTTTCAGTAACGCATAACTATAGGAAAGGAAGTTTTTATCAATAAATATTAATAGGACAACTGATATTCAAATGAATGCAATTAATATAAAAATGAGTACTTTACATTAGAAAATATACATGTTCATGCATGCACACATTCAAGCACACCATTTCTGGCAAAGACTGAAATATGTAAAAATAAATTATGAAATCATTTAAAATGAACTTTTTTCTATTTTGAGACAATTGCAGAGTCACAATCATTTATAAAAAATAATGCAGAGAAATGTTTACTCGTTACCCGGTTTTCCTCAATAGTAATATCTTGGAAAACTATAGTACAATATCGGAGCATTGTAATGACACTGACACAGTCAAGATGTGTTATAGAGCATTGTTGTAACAACATGGATCTCTCGTGGTGTCCTTTTAAATCCATAATCACTTCTTCCCACTCTTACCCTCTTTCTAACCTCAGACAACCACTAATCTGTTCACTGGTTATAACTTTGTCAAATCAAGAATTTTACATATAATCAAATAAACTCAAATCCTGGTTCTCTGAAAAGATCAGTAAAAATGACAAACCTTTAGATACACTAACAAAGAAAAAAGAGGACACAAAAAACTAAAATGAGGAATGAATGTGTGGTCATTACTAATAATCATACAGAAATAAAAAGAACTGTAAGAGAATACTATGAACAATTATGTGCCAACAAATTAGATAACCTAGATTAAATGAACACACTTTATGAAACAAACAAATCGTCTAACTTGACTAAAAAGAGAAGATTGCAATAGCCTTATAACAAGTAAAATAATTGAATCAGTAATTGAAAACCTCCAATAAAGGAAAATACAGGACAAAATGTATTCATTGGGGAATTCTATTATAGGTTTAAATAAAAATGAACTTTAATCCTTCTCCAACTCTTCCAAAAAATAAAAGAGGGGACATTTATGAACTCATTCTATGAAATAACCATTATCACGATACCAAAGCCAGAAAAAGACGCCACAAGAAAACTGCAGAAAAATATCCCTTTTAAATATGTGGTTGTTTGGTGCCTTCTGGTCAGTTCTGACTCGTAGCAACCCTATGTACAACAGAACGAAATACTGCCGAGTCTTGCACCACTGTGCCAATGCATCTCACACAGCGTGTTGTTTGCTTACCCTTTGCTTTACCAAGCATGATGTCCTTTTCCCTGGTCCGGTCCAAAGCACGTGGAAGAAGTCTTGCCATGCTCACTTTTAAGGAGCATTTTGGCTGTACTTCTTCCAAGACAGATTTATTCATTTTTCTGGCATTCCATGGTATATCTAACATTCTTCACCAACGCCATAATTGGAAGTCATAAATTCTTCTTCAGTCTTCTTATTTATTGTCCAGCTTTTGCACGCACGTGAGGAGACTGAAAACATCATAGCTTAAGTCAAGTGCACCTTAGTCCTCAAAACATCTTTGCTTTTTAACACTTTATAGATAACTTTTGCAACACATTTGCCCAATACAATGTGTCCTCTGATTTCTTTTTTTTTTTTTTTGGATTTGCAATATTTTATTTCTTAAGCTCATTGGCAGTACATATTATTTATGTTATCATATCTTTTTGTATATCATAAATACTGAAAAATAAATTTGCAAACATTTAAGAAATTAAAACAATGAAAAAGAGACAATGTATGTACATGGTTCAAAATTCAAAAGGTTCTCAAGGGTACAGAGTGGAAAAAAGCAAGTCTCTCTCACACCTGTCTCCCATCAGCCACTCCTTTCTCCAGAGGCAAAAACATTATCAGTTTCCTATATATTCTTTCAGAGATATTCTTGCCTGCCTTCTGCCAGTTTTTCTCTTCAGTTGTTTATCTCCTATTAATTTGAAGGAGTGTTTACATATAATAAAAATTAAGTCTTTGTTGGAATGAGTTGCAAATATTTTTTCCCAGTGTGTGCCCAGGGCAACAGGTTTTTTTTATTTGTCTTTTTACATTGTTCGCTGTCTTTCTAGATGCAGAAGTTTTAAATTTTTGTATAGCCAAGTACACCAATCATTTTCTTTATGGCATTTACTGTGTATCATGTTTAGAAAGGCTTTCTCTACCCCAAGACTTTGAAAATATTGTCTGCATTTTTTCATAGTACTTGTTATAAAGCCATGCTTCATACATTTAGATCTTTAATCCATCTGGAATTTTGTTTTATGTATAATGTGAGGTATGGGACTGTATTCTGGACCTGCCGTAACAAATTACCATGAGCTGGTGATCTGGGTAGAGTACAACAGCAGACATTTATCCTGTTACAGTTCTAGAGGTCACGAGTTTGAAATCAAGGGGTTGGCAGGGCCACGCTCCCTCTGAAGGCTCTGGGGGTTAGCTGGTTCCTTGCTTCTTCCAGCTTCTGATGGCTGCAGACATTCCTTAGCTTGTGGTCACATAACCTCAATCTCTGCCCCTGTCTTCTTCACATGGCGTTCTCTTCTCTATGTCTTTTTCTTCTCTGTCTCTTGTAAAGACACTTGTGATTGGATTTTAGGTCCACCTGGATAATCCAGGTTGCTCTTATCTTTTTTTTTTAATTAATTTTTATTGTGCTTTAAGTGGAAGTTTACAAATTAAGTCAGTCTCTCATACAAAAACTTATATACACCTTGCTATATACTCCTAACTGCTCTCCTCCTAATAAGACAGCACACTCCTTCCCTCCACTTTCTATTTTCGTGAATATTTGGCCAGCTTCTGGCCCGCTCTGCCCTCTCATCTCCAATCCACACAGGAGATGCCAACATAGTCTCTTGTGTCTACTTGATCCAAGAAACTTATTTTTCACCAGTGTCATTTTCTATCCCACAACCCAGTCCAATCCCTGTCTGAAGAGTTGGCTTTGGGAATGGCTCTTGTGTTGGGTTAACAGAAAGTCTGGGGACCATGACCACTAGGATCCTTCTAGTCTTAGACCATTAAGTCTGGTCTTTTTAACATAATTTGGGGTGTACATCCCACTACTCTCCTGCTCCCTCAGGGTTTCTCTGTTGTGTTCCCTGTCAAGGCAGTCATCGGTTGTAGCCAGGCACCATCTGGTTCTTCTGGTCTCAGGCTGATAGTTTACGTGGCCCTTTCTGTCTCTTGGGCTCATAATTACTTTATGTTTTTGATGTTTTTCATTCTCTTTTGCTCTAGGTGGGTTGAGACCAATTGATGCATCTTAGATGGCCACTTGCTAGCGTTTAAGACCCCAGATGCCACTCTCCAAATTGGGATGTAGAATGTTTTCTTAATAGATTTTATTATGCCAATTGACTTAGATGTCCCCTGAAACCACGGTCCCCAAAAGCCTCCCCTGCTACTCTGGACTTCAAAACATTCAGTTGTTCAGGAAACTTCTTTGCTTTTGGTTTAGTCCAGTTGTGCTGACCTCTCATGTATTGTGTGTTGTCTTTCCCTTCACCTAAAATAATTCTTATCTACTATCTAATTGGTGAAAACATCTCTTCCTCCTGCACTCCCTCCCCCCTCTCGTAACCATTAAAGAATATTTTCTTCTCTGTTTAAACTATTTCTCCAGTTATAATAGTGGTCTTATACAATATTTGCCCTTTTGCAACTGTCTAATTTCACTCAGCATAATGCCTTCCAGATTCCTCTGTGTTATCAAATATTTCATAGATTCCTCACTGTTCTTTATCGATGTGTAGTATTTCATTGTGTGAATATACCATAATTTATTTATCCATTCATCTGTTGATGGGCACCCTGGTTGCTTCCATCTTTTTGCTATTATAAACAAAGCTGCAATGAGCATGGGTGTGCATATATCTGTTCATGTAAAGGCTCTTATTTCTCTAGGATATAATGCAAGGAGTGAGATTGCTGGATCTTACGGTAGTTCTACTTCTAGTATTTGAAGAAAGTGCCAAATTGAGTTCCAAAGTGGTTTTACCATTTTATATTCCCACCAGCAGTGTATAAGTGTTCTAGTCTCTCCACAGCTTCTCCAACATTTATTATTTTGTGTTTTTTAGATTAATGCCAGCCTTGCTGGAGTGATATGGAATCTCATTGTAGTTTTGATTTGGATTTCTCTAATGGCTAATGATCATGAGCATTTCCTCATGTATCTGTTAGCTACCTGAATGTCTTCTTTAGTGAAGAGCCTGTTCATATCTTTTGCCCATTTTTAAATTGGGTTATTTGTCTTTTTGTAGTTGAGCTTTTGCAGTATCATGTAGATTTTAGAGATTATGTGCTGATCAGAAATGTCATAGCTAAAAACTTTTCCCAGTCTGTAGGTAGTCTTTTTACTTTTCTGGAGAAATCTTTGGATGAGCATAGGTATTTTGTTTTTAGGAGCTCCCAGTTATCTGGTTTCTCTTCTGCATTGTTAGTAATGTTTTGTATACTGTTTATGCCATGTATTAGGGCTCCTGATGTTTTCCCTATTTTTTCTTCCATGATCTTTATCATTTTAAATTTTATACTTAGGTCTTTACTCCATTTTGAGTTCATTTTTGTGCATGGCATGAGGTAACAGTCTTGTTTCATATTTTTGTACATGGATACCCAGTTGTGCCAACACCATTTGTTAAAATACTGTTTTTTCCCCATTTAATTGACTTTGGGGCTTTGTCAAATATCGACTGCTCATATGTGGATGGATTTATGTCTGGATTCTCAATTCTATTCCACAGGTCTATGTATCTGTTGTTGTGGTAGTACCAGGTTGTTTTGCTACTGTGGCAGTATAATAGTGTCTAAAATCAGGTAGAGTGAGGCCTCCCATTTTGTTCTTCTTTTTCAGTAATGCTTTATTTATCTGGAGCCACTTGACCTTCCATATGAAGTTGGTGATTTGTTTCTCCATCTCATTAAAAAATTTCAATGGAATTTGGATCGGAATGTCATTGTATCTATAGATGGCTTTTGGTAGTAGACAATTTTTACAATGCTAAGTCTTCCTATCCATGAGCAAGGTATGTTTTTCCACTTATGTAGGTCCCTTTTGGTTTCTTGCAGTAGTGTCTTGTAGTTTTCTTTGTATAGGTCTTTTACATCTCTGGTTAGATTTATTTCTAAGTATTATTTTATCTTCTTGGGGGCTACTGTAAATGGTACTGATTTGGTGATTTTCTCCTCGATGTTCTTTTTCTTGGTGTAGAGGAATCCAGCTAATTTTTGTATGTTTATTTTTTATCCTGATACTTTACTGAACTCTTCTATTAGTTTCAGTAGCTTTCTTGAGGATTGTTTATGGTTTTCTGTGTATAAGATCATGTCATCTGAAAATAGAGATAATTTTACTTCTTCCTTGCCAATCTGGATGTCCTTTATTTCTTTATCTAGCCTAATTGCTCTGGCTAGGACTTCCAGCACAATGTTGAACAAGAGTGGTGATAAAGGGATTTTTTGTCTGGTTCCCATTATCAAGGGAGATACTTTCAGACTCTCTCCACTTAGGATGATGTTGGCTGTCGGCTTTGTATAAATGCTGTTTATTATGTTGAGGAATTTTCCTTCAATTCCTATCTTGCTGAGAGTTTTTATCATGAATGGATGTTGGACTTTGTCAAATGCCTTTTCTGCATCAATTGATAAAATCATGTGGTTCTTGTCTTTTGTTTTATTTATGTAATAGATTACATTAATTGTTTTTCTAATGTTGAACCATCCCTGCTTACCTGGTATGAATCCCACTTGGTCATGGTGAATTATTTTTTTTTTTTGATACTTTGTTGAATTCTATTGGCTAGAATTTTTTGAGGATTTTTGCATCTAAGTTCATGAGGGATATAGGTCTATAATTTTCTTTTACTGTAGTGTCTTTACCTGGTTTCGGTATCACGAACATGCTGGCTTCATAGCATGAGTTTGGGAGTGTTCTGTCCTTTTCTATGCTATGAAATACCTTTAGTAGTAGTGTCAACTTTTCTCTGAAAGTTTGGTGGAACTGTGCAGTGTAGCCGTTAGGGCTGAGGCTTTTTTTTGGTTTGGAATTTTTTGATTACCTTTTCAATCTCTTCTTTTGTTATGGGTATATTTAGTTGTTCTACCTCTGTTTGTGCTTGCTTGGGTAAGTAGTGTGTTTCTAGGAATTCATCCATTTTTTCTAGGTTTTCAAATTTGTTAGAGCACAATTTTTTGTAATAATCTGATATGATTCTTTTAATTTCAGTTGGGTCTGCTGTGATATTGCCCATCTCATTTCTTATTTAGGTTATTTACTTCTCCTGTTTTTGTCAGTCTGGCCAATGGTTTTCAATTTTGTTAATTGTTTCTAATAACCAGCTTTTGGTCTTGTTAACTTTGTCAATTTTTTTTTTTATCATCTAATTCTTTTAATTCTGCTCCAATTTTTATTATTTGTTTTCTTCTGGTGTCTGAGGGCTTCTTTTTTTGCTCTCTTTCTATTTGTTTGAGTTGTAGGGATAATTCTTTGATTTTGGCCCTTCTTTTTGTATGTGTGTGTATTTATTGACATAAATTGACCTCTGAGCACTGCTTTCGTTGTGTCCTAAGCATTCTGATAGGAAATGTTTTCATTCTCACTGGATTCTGTGAGTTTATTCCATCCTTAGTGTCTTCTATAATCCAGTCTTTTTTGAGCAGGGTATTGTTCAGTTTCCAAGTATATGATTTCTTTTACCTGTTTTTCTTTTACTGATTTCTACTTTTTTGGCCTTATGGTCAGAGAAGATGCTTTGCAGTATTTCGAACTTTTGGATTGTGCTAAGGCTTGCTTAATGACCTAAGATGTGGTCTATTCTAGAGAATTTTCCATGTGCAGTAGAAAAGAAAGCATACTTTGCTGCTGTTCAGTGGAGTTTCTGTATATGCCTATGAGGTCAAGTTAATTTACTGTGGCATTTAGATTTTCTGCGTCTTTATTGAGCTTCTTACTGGATGTCCTGTCCTAAAAGTCTCCTATTATAACTGTGCAGGTATATGTCTCACTTTTCAATGCTGTTTGAGTTTTTTTTAATGTATCTTGAAGCCCTGTTGCTGGGTGCGTAAATATTTAATATGGTAATATCCTCCTGGTATATTGTCACTTTAATCATTATATAGTGTTCTTCCTTATCCTTTATGGTGGATTCAAGTTTAAATTCCGTTTTCTCAGAAATTAATATTGCCTCTCCTGCTCCTTTTTGATTGTTGTTTGCTTGATATATTTTTTTCCATCCTTTGAGTTTTAGTTTGTTTGTATCTCTAAGTCTAAAGTGTGTCTCTTGTAGGCAGCATACATCTGGATCATGTTTTTTTTATCCATTCTGCAACTCTCCAACTTTTTATCGGTGCATTTTGTCCATTTGTATTCAGCATGATTATAGATAGTTTTGAGTTTAGTACTGTCGTTTTGATGCCTTTTTGTGTGTTTTCTTTACAGGTTCATTTTTCCACTTACTTTTTCATGCTGAGTTTTTCTTTGTAAATTTTAGTTCCTCTTTTTCATTGTAGTTAAATTTGTTTTTGCTGAGTCTTTATGTTTATCTGGGTTTTTATTTTGAAGTGTGGGCTTGTTAGTCTTCTTTGTGGTTACCTTAATATTTACCCCTATTTTTCTATGTATAAACCTAACTTGTATCTCCCTATATCGCCATGATTTCCTCTCCATATGGATCTTGCCTACTTTATTTTGTCCTTCTTTATTGATTACTGTTATCTTTTACATAATAACATCACTGATTTGTGTTTTGAGCTTTTTTTTAATCCTGTTTTATTTTTATGATTTCCCTATCTGAGTTGATATCTGGTTATTCTGTTCTGTGTCCTAATGTGTTGATATGTGATATTATTGGTTTTCTAACCAGTGTATTCCCTTTAGTATTTCTTTTAGCTTTTGTTAGTTTTTGCAAATTCCCTAAGCTTGTATTTATCTGTAAATGTCTTAATTTCCCCTTCATATTTGAGAGACAGTTTTGCTACATATATGATTCTTGGCTGGCAATTTTTCTCCTACAGTGCTCTCTATATGTTATCCCCTTCCTTTTTTGTCTGCATGGTTTCTGCTGAGTAGTCTGAACCTATTGATTCTCCTTTGTAGATGACATTTTCCTTATCTTTGGCTGCTCTTAAAATTTTCCCTTTATCTTTGGTTTTGTTAAGTTTGATGATATGTCTTGGTAACTTTCTTTTGGGATCTACCTTGTATGGGGTTCGATAAGAGTCTTGGATAGATATCCTTTCATCTTTCATGATGCCAAGAAAGTTTTCTGCCAACAAATCTTCAACAATTCTCTCTATATTTTCTGTTATCCCTCCCTGTTCTTGTATTCCAATCACTTGCAAGTTATTCTTCTTGATAGAGTCCCATAAGATTCTTAGGGTTTCTTCCTTTTTTTAAATACTTTTGTCTGATTTTTTTCGAATATTTTGGTGCCAAGTGCCTTATCCTCCATCTCGCCAATTCTGTATTCCAGTTCGTCAATTCTGCTCCTCTGACTTTCTGTTGAGTTGTCCAGTTCTGTAATTTTATTGTTAATCTTTTGAATTTCTGAATGCTGACTCTCTATGAATTATTGCAGCTTATTAAATTTTTCATTATGTTCTTGAATAATCTTTTTAAATTTCTTCAACTGCTTTATCTGTGTGTTCCTTGGCTTTATCTGTGTATTGCCTGATCTCATTCCTAATGTTGTTCCTGATGTCTTGAAGTGTTCTATATATTAATCTTTTGTATTCTACATCTGGCAATCCCAGAAATACATCTTCTTCCAGGAGAGTTCTTGATTCTTTGTTTTGGGAGTTTGTTGAAGCAATCGTGGTCTGCATCTTTATGTGTTTTGATATCTACTGCTGTCTCTGAGCCATCTATAAGTTATTGTAATAATTTGTTTTATGTTTACACACTGTGTCCTAACTTCTTTCTTTATTTTGTTTTGATATACCCAAACAGGCTACTAGAGTTAGCTGACTTGATTATTAGAGCTTTCGAAGCACTAATATCCGGTTACCAGATGGCTAGAGCTGTTACCATGTATATGAGCCTAGGAGTCCATTCACGATTCTTGTATACATTCAGCTCAGATGTCCTGATAGTCAGTCACCTAGCTGCATCTGCACCATCTCTCCCTTCCCTGTCACTCAGACTTGTTCCTTAATTCTGTGTTTGATGCTCAGGATTCGTAGATTGTCATATATGTAATCAATTCACTTGTTCTTTCAGGTCTTTGTTGCAAGAGTGTTCAGTGAAAGCTTCTGGCTAGTTCACCATCTTGGTCCCCGTCCTCTGATTTCTCGACTGCTGTTTCCATGGACATTGATTGTGGATCAAAGTGAAATGAAATCTTGACAACTTCAGTATTTTCTCCATTTATCATGCTGGTGCTTATTGGCCCAGTTGTGTGAATTTTTGTTTTTTTTTTTCTGTTCAGGTGTAATCCATACTGAAGGCTATAGTCTTTGATATTCATCAATAAGTGCCTCAAGTTCTTTTTGCTTTCAGCAAGCAAGATTTTGCTATCTATGCATCACAGGTAGTTAATGAGTCATCCTTCAATCTTGATGCCTCATTCTTCTTCATATATTCCAGCTTCTCAGATTATTTTCTTAGCATGCAAATTGAAGAACTATGGTGAAAGAATGTAATCCTGATGCACACCTTCCCTGATTTTAAACCAAGTGCTATCCCCCGTTTGAACTATTGCCTTTTGGTCTATATACAGTCTCCTCATGAGCACAATTAAGTGTTCTGGACATCTCTCCTTCGTAATGTCATGCATAATTTTTTATGATCCACACTGTCGAATGCCTTTGCATAGTCAACAAAACACAAGTAAACATCTTTCTGGTATTCTCTGCTTTAAGCCATGATCCATCTTACATCAGCAATGATACCCTTTATTCCAAGTTCTTTTCTACATCTGGCTTGGATTTTTGGCAGTTCATTGTGGATGTACTGCCACAATCATTTTTGAATTATCAGTGGCAAAATTTTACTTGCGTGTGATATTAATAATAATGTTTGAGAAGTTCCACATGGTATTAAATCACCTTTCTTTGAAATGGGCAAAAATATGAATCTTTCCCAGTCAGTTCGCCAGAAAGTTGTCTTCTAAGTTTCTTGGCATAAGGCGGTGAATGATTCCAGCATTGTATGCATTTTTTGAAACATCTCAATTGGCATTGTGTCAATTCCTGAAGCCTTATTTTGCCCTAATGCCTTCATTGCATTTTGGGCTTTTTCCTTCAATTCCATTGGTTTTTGATCATATGCTAACCACTGAAGTCTTTGAATGTCACATAATTCTTTTTTTTTTTGTATAATTATTCCATGTATTCTGTTCATCTTCTTTTCATGCATACCACAGCTTTCAATATTTTGCCCATATAATCCTTCAATATTGCAACATGGTCTTGAATTTCATCTTCAGTTCTTTCTCTCAGCTTGAGAAATGCCAAGTGTGTTCTTCCCTTTTGGTTTTCTGGTTCCAGGTCTTTGCATGTTTCATTATACTTTACTTTGTCTTCTCAACCTGCCCTTTGAATTCTTTTGTTCATCTATCTTACTTCATCATTTCTTCTGTTTACTTAAGGCACTGTACGTGCAAAAGAAAGTTTCAGAGTCTCTTCTGATGTCAATCTTTGCCTTTTTTTTTTTCTTTCCTGTCTTTTAAATGACCTTTTGCTTTCTTCATGTATGATATCCTTGATGTCATTCCATAACTCATCTGGTCTTTGGTCATTAATGTTCATTGCATCAAATGTATTTTTGAGATTGTTGAAGATTCAAAAATCTTCAACAAAATATGTACTAGAAAACTGAATCCAACAGCTTATTGAAAGGATTAAATACCATGACCAAGTGGATTTATCCTAGGAATTCAAAGGTGATTAACTACAAAAAAATTATGAAAGTGGTGTTGGGTTTTGTCAGATGCCTTTCCTGTATCAATTTACATGATTTCATGGTTCTTTTCTTTCTTTCTTTCTATGGGGTGTTAATTTTTATTGGTTAATTTTTGGTTATTGGTTATTATTGGTTAATTTTTAATAGGGTCACTATGAGTAGAGATTGACTCCATAACTTTTTTTTTAACATCATTTTGCAATAAAAACCACTCAACAAATTGGCAAAGGAAGAGTAGTCTCTCAATATAATAAAGAGCACTTATGAAAAATTCATAGCTAACATAGTAGTCAAAAACTGAAATCTTTCCTACTAAGATCTGGAACAAGATGAGGATGCCTACTTTCACCACCGCCAGTCATCATTATACTGAAAGTTTTAGCTTGAACAATTAGGTAAGTAAAAGAAATAAAGGCATCATAAAAAATAAAATAAAATCACCTCCATTTGCATACAACATAAGTCTATATATAGAAAACCCAAAGGATACCACAAAAAGCTACTGGAGCTGATAAATGGATTCAGCAAAGTTGCACAATCAACACACAAAATTCCATTGTGTTTCTAGACACCAGCAATGAAAAATCTGAAAAGGAAAAATAAAAACAATTTCATTCACAATAGCATCTGTAATAGTAAAATACCCAGGAATAATTTTAATCAGGAGGTGAAAGGCTATTTCACTGAAAAGTATAAAATATTGCTGAAAGAAATTAAAGATGGTCTAAATATATGGAAAGATACCCTATGTTAGTAGGTTAGAATATTTAATATTGTTAAGATAGCAGTACTACTAAAAGCAATCTACAGATTTACCACAATAGTTATCAAAATTCAAACAGAATTTTTTTTTCAGAAATGAAATTATGAAAGACACCAAACATCAAAACAAATTTTAAAAGAAGAACAAAAGAGGGCCCACACTTCCCTATTTCAAAATGTGATGCGAATCTACAGTAATAAAAACAGTGCAGTGCTGGCATAAATACAGATATATAGACCAAAGTAATAGAATTGGGAGTCCAGAAATAAGCCCATACATCTATGGTCAATTGATTTTTGACTAGGTGGTAAGTTCATTCAGTAGGGAAAGAACAGTCTCTTTGACAGATGGCACTGGGATAATGGAAGTTCCATATGCAGAAGAAAGAATTTGGACCCCTACCTCACACCTTATATGTAAATTAACTCAAAATAGATCAGCCACCTAAATTGAAGAGCTAAACTCATAAAACTGTTAGAAAAAACATTTGGGTAAATCATGAAAACTTTGTATTTGGCAACAGATTTTCAGATACAACACCAAAAGCATGAGCAACAAAAGACAAAAAAAAAGAAAAATTGGACTTTTCCATCAAAATAAAAAAAACAGTGTTTGTGAATCAAAGGATATTATCAAGAAAGTGACGAGACAACCAATAGAATGGGAGAAAATATTTGGAAATCATTTACCTGATAAGTGTTTACTATCCAGAATATATAGACTGCTCATGCAACTCAACAGCAAAAAGACAAAGAATCCAATCAAGAAATGGGTAAAGTACTTGAAAAGATATTTTTCCAAAGAAGATATGCAAATGGCCAAAAATGCATGAAAAGAAGTTCAAAATAATTAGTCATTAAAACCAAATCCGTTGTGGTCGAGTCGATTCCAACTCATAGCAACCCTATAGAACAGAGTAGAACTGCCCCATGGGGTTTCCAAGGAGCACCTGGTGGATACAAATTACCGACCTTTTGGTTAGCAGCTGTAGCACTTAACCACTAAGCCACCAGGGTTTCCAAAGTAGTCATTAGGGAAATGCAAATCAAAACCACATTGAGATACCAGCTCACTCCCATTGGGATGACTATTATAATAATAATTTTTTAAATAAAGGAAATGTAGGCAAGATGTGTGAAATTAGAACCCTCATTTCTTGTTGCTGGGAATGTAAAATGGTGTAGCTGCTGTGGAAACGATTTGAAGTTTCCTTAAAATGGTAATCATAGATTTCCATAACCATGAAAACAAAAAAACAAAACACATTGCTGTAGAGTCCATTCCTACCCATAGTGACCCTTTAGGACAAAGTGAAACCTCTCTGCAGGGTTTCCAAAGCTGTAAATCTTTATAGAAGCAGACCGCCTTATCTTTCTCTCTGGATCAGCTTGTGGGTTGGAACTGCATAGCATTCGGTTAGCAGCTGAGCTCTTAACCACTGTGCCACTCCTAAGAATATGTCTGAAAGTCTTGAAAGCATGTGCTCAAACAGATACCTCTACACCACTGTTAACTGCAGCATTATTCACAATAGCCAAAAGGTGGAAACAAGTATCCTATGACAGATGAATGTATAAATAAAATATGATGTATACATACAATGGGATATTATTCCACCATAAAAATAAATGAAGTTTTTATACATGCTATGACATTGATGAACCTTGCAAACATTACCTTCAGTGAAATAAGACAGACACAAAAGGACAGATGGTGTACAATCACATTTGTATGAGATATATAGAATAGACAAATGCATAAGGACAGAGAGCAGATTAGTTTTTACCATGGTCTGGGGGTGGCAGGGAATGAGGGATTCTTGATTAATGGGTACAGACTTTCAGTTTGGGGTGATGAAAAAGTTTTGCAAATAGTGGTGATGAATGAATGTACAACGTTGTGAGTGTGATTAATGTCGCTGGATTGCATATTTAAAATTGGTTAAAATGTCAAATTTTATGTTGTGCATATTTTACCACAATTTAAAAAAATCACAGCAACAAAACAAAACACTTCCCTAATGTTCAGTGATATTAAACTTCTTTGCATGGGCTATATTTGTCACTTTTGTTTGTTTTCTATGTGGCTGATGTCTTTCTGTATTCTTCCTTTACTGTTTCCTTTTATTTTAAGTGAATATTTCCTAATGTAGAAAGTTATTTCTGTAAGGATTTCTATATATTTTTTTTATTTCTTTAATGTTGCTCTTGAGCTTAACATACATGTCTTAACTTCTCAGAATCAGCCTCAAATTTATACTAGTTTAATTTCAATGAAATTTAGAACTGTTACTCCTATATAGCTCAATTCTTTTTTATCATGTTATATATCATGTGGATACACGTACATATTATCTATAAATATTACAAAATAAGAAAACATTGTTATAATTATTGCTTTATTTAATTGTATATCTTTTAAAGAAACTGAGAAAAGGAGAGCAAGTATATATTTATAGATATTGTTATATTAATGTTCTTGTTCATTCGTTCTATATCTTTTTGTTTGTTACTTTTTCTTTTTATTAGTATCTGGAGTTATTTCCTTATACTAATACAACTTTGCTCCCATTCACCTTCTTTGTTCTGTTACTGAAAATATATTTCTAGATGTTATATGTCCAATAGTGCATTATATGTTTTGTCTAAAACAATTGGTTTTTAGATCAGTTAAGAGATGAAAGGAGAATAAATTTGCATTTATACTGTCTTTTATAACTACATACTTACCTTTACAGTACACTTGTGTGTGTGTGTGTGTGTGTGTTTGCATTCTAATTACTGTCTAAGGCCATTTGCATTATTTATTTTTTAATTGTACTTTAGATGAACGTTTACAGAATAAACTAGTTTCTCCATTAAACAGTTAGTGCGTATATTGTTTTAAGACATTGGTTAACAACACCAGGACATGTCAACACTCTTCCTTCTAGACCCTGGGTTCCCTGTTACCAGCTTTCCTGTCCCCTCCTGCCCTATAGTTCTTGTCCCTGGGCTGGTGTGCTCCTTTAGTCTCATTTTGTTTTATGGGCCTGTCTAATCCTTGGCTGAAAGGTGACCCTCAGGAGTGACTCCATTATTGAGATAAAGTGGTATCCAGGGGCCATACTCTTGGGATTTCTCCAGTCTCTGTCAGGCCAGTAAGTCTGGTCTTCTTTTCTGAGTTAGAATTTTGTTCTGCATTTTTCTCCAGCTCTGTCTGGGACCATCCCCCATCAGGGCAGTCAGAGGTGGTAGTTGGGCACTGTCTAGCTGTGCTAGACTCAGTCTGGTGGAGGCTGTGGTAGTTGTGGTCCATTAGTCCTTTGGACTAATCTTTCCCTTGTGTCTTTAGTTTTCTTCTATCTCCCTTGCTGTGGAAGGGGTGAGACCAGTGAAGTATCTTAGATGGCTGCTCACAGGCTTTTAAGACCCCAGATGCTACTCACCAAAGCAAAATATAGGCCATTTTCTTTATAAACTATGCTATGCCAGTTGGGCTAGATGTGTCCCAAGACCATGGTCACCACAGCCCTCAGCCCAGAAATTTGGTCCCTCAGAGAGTTTGAATGTATCTATGCAGCTTCCATGACCTTGCCTTATACAAGTTGTGCTGGCTTTCCTAGTATTGTGTACTGTCTTGCCCTTCACCAAAGTTACCACTTATCTATTGCCTATTTAGGGTTTTTCCGTTTCCAACTCTCCCCTCCCTTATAACCATCAAAGATTGATCTTTTTGTGTGTAAACATTTTCATACTTTTCTCCTTTTGTGGTTGACTTATTTCACTCAGTACAATGCCCTCCAGGTTCATCCATGCTGTGAGATGCTTCACAATTTCATCATTGTTCTTTATTGTTGCATAGTAATCTATTGTGTGATGTACCATCATTTGTTTATCCATTCATCTATTGATGGGTGTTCTTTAAAAATTTTGAGTGAAAATATACACAAAAAAACTTAGAGTCATTCAACAATTTCTACATGTACAGCTCACTGATATTGCTTACATACTATATGTTATGTCACTATGATCACTATCTTTATCCATATTGCTTTACCACTGTTAATTTAGATTCACTGCCCTTTAAAGTTATCATCTGTGTTTTGGAGTTACTGTTGTCAGTTTGAACTCATACAGATAATTTTTTGAAAGAACAATGCTCAAGGCAAACATTCTTTAATAGTAGAGCCAAATCATTGTTTACTTAAAAAATGACTTCATGGAATAAATTTAGTCCAAAGTTTAAAGATTATTTCCAGGCAGTAAATTCAGGGGTTCCTCTGTCTCCGTGAATCCAGTAAGGATGGTTTACATAAGAATTTGAAGTTCTGTTCTATATTGTTCCTCCTTTTGATCAGGTACCAGGCAAATAGAGACTAATTGTTGTATCTTGGATGGCAGCTTTCAAGGTTCTAAAGCTCCAGGCATTACTTACCCAACCAGAAGGTAGAACTGACACTCTAAAGACAATATTAGGCTAGTTGACAGGATCAACCCATGAAGCCAAGACCCCAAACCTTTGAAGCAAGAAAACAAATTCTATGAGGTATTTAGTTATACCTGAGTAGTATCAAAAAGGAGCCCTGATGGTAGAGTAGTTAGGTACTATGCCTGCTAACCAAAAGGTTGGTAGTTAAAATCCACCAGTTGCTCCTTGGAAACCCTATGGGGCATTTCTACTCTGTCCTATAGGGTTGCTAAGAGTCAAAATCGACTCCATAGCAATGAGTTTGGTTTTTTTGATTTTGGTTAGTATCAAAAGGAGCCCTGGTGGCTCGGTGGTTAAGTGCGTGGCTGCTAACTGAAAGGTCTGAGCAGTTTCAAGGATCCTTTCTTTGAGTTTTCTGGTCCCCTCTTCTGACATTTCAATTCTACTTCTGTGTCCTTCCATGGTGGTGTTCATTTCTGTTATTTTACTATTAAGCTCCAGTACTTTTCCTTCTATATTTTTAAAATATTCTATCTCTTTATTGAAATTCTTGTTTTTTTCTACTATGTTGGGTCAAGGGTGGGGCATGCCTATGACATTTGGTCTGCAGGGCACTTCCAGCATCAGGGTGAGGTGGTTGTGCCTTTGGAATCAGGTTGGTTGGGTGTGTCCACACCATCAGAGCAGGGAGGGTATGCTTGCGATCTTGGGCTGGGATAGATGAGCTTACAATATCTGATTGGGGAAAGCAAGCCTTAAGGATCAGGCTGAACCAGGCAAAGGGTGCCTGTGAGGTATTCCTGTCACAGGCACCTGGGTAGGATTCACATCATGGGTCAGCTGGCTCCTGGTGGGGAGTCAAGCAGCTGGGTACCTCCTGTTTATTGGTTTAGCTCCCAGTGGATGGCTTGGTTGAAGACTGCCCCTATCACCTCAAACAGATGAGCTCCACAGGTGATGTGTGGCTACTGGACCAATTCTTGGAGATTTTCCTTTGTTGTATTTTCTAGGGACAAAGGAGCACAAACTCATGCCATTGAGCTTTCTCTGTACCCCTCCCCAGTGGCACTCACACCAATTTTGCAGCTCCTTGCCTAGAAATTCGTACAGTTCAGACTGCACCACTCTCCCCAGGTAACATTCCTTTGGGTTTCCTGGACTCAACTCTGCTATGTCTGAGCATCACTATCTCCAGGCCTGCCCACTCCCATTACATGCACTACCAAACTTGAAGCTCCATTCCAGGACAGTTTTCTCAATTTCTCCCCTTCAGCCTGTGTTCTCCATGTCATTCCTTCCCTGTGCTCCCTGCTCAGTAGTACCTTCTGCAGCAGTCCCAAGATGACCACACTGAGCCAGGCTGTTGTGTTAAGTGAGAGTATTCTGCTAACCTCTGCTTTCCCACTCATGCATCCTATCTTCCTCTTGATTCATTTCCTTCAGTTCTCCAATCCTTCAGATGCTGTCTAGAGTTTTGAGATCTTCAGTTGCATCAGTTCTTAGTTATTTTCTTCTGATATTGATGCAGAGGAGACATGAGGGTAAAACCAGCTATGTTGCCATCTTGCCCAGAATTCTGAGACCATTTGATTTTAGACTGAAGAACTTCCTGTAGTATTTTTTGTAAGGGAAGTCTGCTAGCAAAAAATTATCTTGTTTTTATTTATCTCTGAATGTCTTTAGTTTGACTTCTTTTTTGAAAATTAGCTTTGCTAGATATGTTATTGTTGTTAGAAGACATTGAATCAGTTCTGACTCATAGTGACCCTATGTACAACAGAACAAAACACTGCCCAGTTCTGCACCATTCCCACTATTGTTGGTAGGTATTTCTTGGTAGATAATTTTTTCTTTGAGAATTTTGAACATGCTATATCCCACTGCCTTCTGTCCTCCATTGTTGCTGAAGAAAAGTCTGTTTCTAAACTTACTGCCTTGCCTTGTAATTGATGAATTGTTTTCCTCTTGCTGCTTTCAAGAATTTCTCTCTCTGATGGCTTTCCTCATTTTTACTACTGTGTTTCTGTATTTGAGCCTCTTTGTATTTATCCCACTTAGAGTTCCTTGACCTTCCGAGATGTGTAATTTTTTTTTCAAAGAATCATTATTTCTTTTAGTACATTTTCTGGTCTTTTATCTTTCTCCTTTTCTTCTGTTAATCCCTATAAGCACATGTTTGCTTACTTAATGATGCTTATATTTTTGTAAGGTGCTGTTTATTTTTCTTCTATTTTGTTTTCTCTCTACTTCAGAGTACATATTTTTTATCAATGTATCTTCAAGTTTACTCATTCTCTGCCAGTTTAACTCTACTGACCAAATACTTCAAGTGATTTCTTTTTCATTTATGGTATTTTACTTTCCAAATCCAGGATTTGCATTTTTAAGTAATTTCACTCTAATAATATTCTCTATTTGATGCAACATTGCCATCATAACTTCCTTTACTCTTTAATCATGCTTTTCTTAGTTCTTTAAACATCTTTGTAAGGAACACTTTGATATTTTTGTCTCTCAAATTTAAAATTTGGTCACTCTCAAAGGTAGTCTTTGTTGCCTGTGTTTTTGTTTGTTTTGTTGTTTTTAATTGTGTACTGGTAATACTTTCCTTTTTTGTATGATAGATATAGACATAGATACATATGTTGTTAACCTTTCCCCCAACTCATGTTGATCCCATGAACAACAAGAATGTTGTAATCTATAGAGTTTTGATTGACCGATTTTCAGAAGTAGATCACCAGGGCTTTCTTTGCAATCTCTCTTAGTCTGGAAGCCTGGTACTGAAGTGGTTAAGTGCTCAGATGCTAAATGAAAGATGAGCGGTTCGAACCCACCAGCCACTCTGCAGGAGAAAGGTATGTCAGCCTCATTTTGTAAAGACTGCAGTCTTAGGATACCTATGGGGTGGTTCTACTCTCTCTTACAGGGTCACTATGAGTCAGAATCGACTAGATGGCACACAACAACAACAATAATTTCCCTCCACAGTGTGAAGCCTCTGATGTCGTTTTCCAGGAGCATAGTCTTGTATATATTCACAGTCACCCTGGGATGGCAATGGTTTTGGCAGAACTATCTTTGATTTTGTCTCTTACTGTCTACACCCAGCTGTTAAGCTCCACTAACTGACAGCTGGTTTCTCTATTGTTTTCAATAATGTCCTGGTGCAAAAAGAAAATACACGGTCTCCTAAGAAAAATGATGGTGAAATTATATTTTATAACAAGTGTGGATATTATATTGGATACCAATTGATATAGGTTCTTGGTAGATCAAATTAAATACATACATTATAAGCATATTTTTTATACTTTATACATACGTTATACATACTGACTGGAAGAGATCCCTATTTATGCCTATTCCCAAGAAAGGTGATCCAGCCAAATGTGGAAATTATAGGACAATATCATTAATATCACACACAAGAAAATTTTGCTGAAGATCATTCAAAAAAGGCTGCAGCAGTATATCAAAAGGGAACTGCCAGAAATTCAGGCCGCTTTCAGAAGAGGACGTGGAACCTGGGATATCATTGCTGATGTCAGATGGATTCTGGCTGAAAGCAGAGGATACCAGAAGGATGTTTACCTGTGTTTTATTGACTATGCAAAGGCATTCGACTGTGTGGATCATGACAAATTATGGGTAAATTGCGAAGCATGGGAATTCCAGAACACCTAACTGTGCTTATGAGGAATCTTTACATAGATCAAGAGGCAGTTGTTTGGACAGAACAAGGGGATACTGATTGGTTTAAAGTCAGGAAAGGTGTGCATCAGGGTTGTATTCTTTCACCATACCTATTCAATCTGTATGCTGAGCAAATACTATGAGAAGCTGGACTATATGAAGAAGAACAGGGCATCAGGATTGGCGGAAGACTCATTAACAACCTACATTATGCAGATGACACAACCTTCCTTGCTGAAAGTGAAAAGGACTTGAAGCACTTACTAAAGAATATCAAAGGCCACAACCTTCTTTATGGATTGCACCTCAACATAAAGCAAACAAAAAAATCCTCACAACTGGACCAATGAGCAACACCATGATAAATGGAGAAAAGATTGAAGTTGTCAAGGATTTCATTTTACTAGGATCCACAATCAAAAACCATGGAAGCAGCAGTCAAGAAATCAAAAGACGCATTACATTGAGTAAATCTGCTGCAAAAGACCTCTTTAAAGTGTTTAAAAGCAAAGATGTTACCTTGAAGACTAAGGTGCGCCTGACACAAGCCATGGTATTTTGAATCGTATCATATGCGTGCGAAAGCCAGACAATGAATAAAGAAGACCGAAGAAAAATTGATGCCTTGGAATTGTGGTGTTGGCGAGAAATATTGAATATACCATGTACTGTCAAAAAAATGAACAAATCTGTCTTAGAATAAGTACAACCAGAATGCTTCTTAGAAGCAAGAATGGCGAGACTGCGTCTTACATACTTTGGACATGTTGTCAGGAAGTATCAGTCCCTGGAGAAGGATATCATGCTTGGCAAAGTACTGGCTTTGCAGAAAAGAAGAAGACCCTCAATGAGGTGGATTGACACAGTGGCTGCAACAAAGAGCTCAAGCATAACAACGATTGTAGGGATGTTGCAGGACCAGGTAGTGTTTTGTTCTGTTGTGCATAGGGTTGCTATAAGTCAGAACCATCTTGATGGCACCTAACAACAAACAACAACATACATTATATACAATTATACATGCATACACATTATCCATTATATATTATAAATATGTTATACACAATTATACACATACTTTGGACATGTTGTCAGGAAGGATCAGTCCCTGGAGAAGCACATCATCCTTGGAAAAGTAGAGGGTCAGCAAAAAAGAGGAAGACCCTCAATGAGATGGATTGACACAGTGGCTGCAACAATGGGCTCAAGCATAGCAATAATTGTGAGGATGACACACGACCAGGCAGCGTTTTGTTCTGCTGTGCATAGAGTCCCTATGAGTTGGAACTGACTTGGTAGTACTTAACAACAGCATACATATATATAGATTAATATCCTCAGTATTTTATGTTTCACAATAAAATGGGTGGACTGAAGGGAGGAAAGGATTATAGCAAGAAAAACTGGGAAATCATGGTGTCTTGGTTATCTAGTGTTGCTATAACAGAAATATGACAAATGGATGGCTTTAATAAAGAGAAATTTATTCTCTCACAGTCTTGGGAGCTAGAAGCCTGAATTGAGGGTGCCAGAGCCAGGGGAAGACTTTCTTTCTCTGTCAGCTCCGGAGGAAGGTCCTTGTCATCAAACTTCCCCTGGTCTAGGTCTAGAGGATATGCCCTGCTTCTGGCACTACTTTCTTGGTGGTATGACATCTGCCTGTCTCTCTCTGCTCACTTCTGTCTTTTATATCTCAAAAGAGATTGATTTAAGACACAACCTAATCTTGTAGATTGAGTACTGCCTCATTAACATTACTGTTGCTAATTCTACCTCTTTAACATCATAGAGATAGGATTTACAACACTAGGGAAATCACACTAGATAACAAAATGGTGGACAATCACACAATACTGGGATTCGTGGCCTAGCCAAGTTGACATATATTTTGGGGGAACATAATTAATCCATGACACATGGTTAGGACTCTATCATCAACTAAAAATTGTATGAGCCTGAAGACTTCAATACCGAATATTTTAAATATTTCTTATACCAACTTTAGCAGAACTGCCTTACCACTGTTGTTGTTAAGTGCCATCAAGTTGGTTCTGACTCATTGTGGCCCAATGTACAACAGAATGAAATGCTGCCCAATTGTGTTCCAGTCTCACAATCATTGCTATATAGAAGCCAATGGTTGCAGCCACTATGTAAGTCCATCTCATTGAGGGTCTTCCTCTTTTTCACTGATCCTCTACTTTGCCAACCATGATTCCCTTCTTCAGGAACTGGTCCTTCCTGATGACATGTCCAAAGTACATGAGAAGAAGTCTCACCATCCTCCATTCTAAGGAGCATTCTGGCTTTACTCCTTCGGAGATAGACTTGTTCGTTCTTCTGGCAGTCCATGGTGTATACAATATTATTCACTAACACTACAATTCAAACGCATCAGCTCTTTGGTCTTTCTTTTTCACTGTCTACCTTTCATAAGGCGATTGAAAAGGCTTTGGCTTAGGTCAGGGGCAACTTCGTCTTCCAAGTGACAATTCAACTTTTTAACACTTCAAAGATGTCTTTTGAGGCATTATTGCCCAATGCAATATGTTATTTGATTTCTTGACTGCTGCTTCAATGGCTTGGATAATATCCATACACCTACAAGGAACCAATTAATAGGACTATTTATTCAAATTTACTCACTGACCATTAACATCAAAGATGAAGAAATTGAAGATTTTCACCAACTTCTGCAGTCTGAAATTGATCAAATGTGCAGTCAAGATGCATTGATAATTACTAGTGATTGGAGTGTGAAGCCTGGAAACAAAGAAAGATTAGTAGTTGGAAAATAATAGACAAGTATTGCTTTGTAGAGTTTTGTAAGACCAATGACTTATTCATTGCTAATGCCTTTTCAACAACTTAAGCAGCAACTCTACATATGGACATCGCTGGATGGAATACACAGGAATCAAATCAGCTACATCTGTGGAAAAAGGCAATAGAGAAGCTCAATATCATCAGTCAGAACAAGGCCAAGGGGCAACTGTTGCTCTCATGCAAGTTCAAATTGAAGTTGAAGAAAATTAAAACAAGTCCATGAGAGTCAAATTATGACCTTGAGTATATCCCACCTGAATTTAGAGGCCATGTTAAGAATAGATTTGAGGCATTGAACACTAATGACCAAAGATCAGATGAGTTGTGAAATGACATCAAGGACATTGTATATGAAGAAAGCAAAAGATCACTGAAAAGACAGGAAAGAAAGAGAAGAGCAAAATGGATGTCAGATGAGACTCTGAAACTTGACCTTGAACATAGGGTAGTTGAAGTGAATAGAAATAAATAACCTGAGTAGAAGAAGTAAAAGAACTGAGCCGAAGTTTTCCAATTGTGACTCAAGATAACAAAGTAAAGTATTATAATAAAATATGCAAAAACAGGGAGCTAGAAAACCAAAAGAGAAGAACATGCTTGGTATTTCTCAAGCAGAAAGAACTGAAGAAAAAAATTCAAGCCTCGAGTTGAAATGTTGAAGGATTCTATGCACAAAATACTGAAGGAAGTATCAAAAAAAAAAAAAATGAAAAGACTATGCAGAGTCATTGTAACAAAAAGAATTAGTTGATCTTCAAACATTTCAGGAAGTGGCATATGATCAAGAACCAATGGTATTGAAGGAAGAAGTCCAAGCTGCACTGAAGGCATTGGAAAAAAACAAGTCTACAGTAACTGATGGAAAATCTACCGAGATTGTTCAACAAATGAATGCAGTGCTGGAGGTGTTCACTCCAGAAATTTGGAAGACAGCTACCTCGCCAACTGACTGGAAGAGGTCTATATTTGTACCCATTCCAAAGATGAGTTATCTGACAGGATGTAGAAAGTATCAAACAAAATCATTAATATCACATACAAGGAAAATTTTACTGCAGATAAGTCAAAACTGTTACAACAGTACATCAATAGGTAACTGCCAGAAATTCAGGCCTGATTCAGAAAAGGACATGGGATGTCCTTTTCTGAATCAGGCCTGAATTTCTGGCAGTTACCTATTGATGATATCATTGCTGATGCTGTAGGGATCTTGGCTGAAAGCAGAGATTGTTAGGAAAATGTTTACCTGCATTTTATCAACTATGCAAATGCGTTCAACTGTGTGGCCCATAACAAGTTATAGATAACACTTTGAAGAATGGGAATTTCAGAATACTTAATTGTGCTCACACAAAACCTGTACATAGACCATGCGGAAGTTATTTGAACAGAAAAGGGGGGACTGTGTGGTTTAAAATCAGAAAAGATGTGTGCTAAGGTTGTGTCCTTTCACACTTGCTCAATCTGTATGTTGAGCAAGTAACCTGAGAAGCAGGACTATGTGGAGAAGAATGAGGCATCAAAATTGGATGAAGACTCATTAACAACCTGCAATATGCAAACAACACAGCTATGTTTGCCAAAAAGGAAGAGGGCTCGAAAAAATTAAGATGAAGACAAAAGACTACAGACTTCAGCGTGGATTACATCTCAACATAAAGAAAACAAAAATTCTCACAATTGAACCAATAAGCAGTATCATGATAAATGGAGAAAATATTGAAGTTGTCAAAAATTTCATTTTACTAGGGTCCATCATCAACTATGTCAAGAAATTTGGAAGACAGCTACCTGGCCAACTGAATGGAAGAGTTTCATATCTGTTCCCACTCCAAAGAAAGGTGGTCAAACAGAACGTGGAAATTATAAAACAATATCATGAATATTATATGCTAGCAAGAATTTGCTGAGGATAATTCAAAAATGGCTGCCAGTGGCATACCTAGGGTATGGCACTGGCCATGAAAGTGTGACGCAACTGAGTTTTTATTAACCCAGGACAGCCCAATGTCCTTCCTCAAGCATGGTAACGTGTTAATTAAAAGATTAGGAGTTTGACTCATATTTTTGAGCTGATATTATGGTAAAGTAATCTAAAAGAAGAGGGTCAAATATTTGGGCAAGGCATAATTTCAGTGCTTGCCATAGGTGTCATTTTCTGTAGGTATACACTGACTCTTCCGGGTTAAAAGAAACCGCTCAGTGGTACCATGTGCCATTGGAAACCCTGGTGGCGTAGTGGTGAAGTGCTACTGCTGCTATCCAAAACGTAGGCAGTATGAATCCACCAGGCGCTCCTTGGAAACTCTATAGGGCAGTTCTACTCTGTCCTATAAAGGGTCACTATAAGCAGGAATCGAATCTATGGCAATGGGTTTTTTGGTTTTAACCCACTATTGCCCCAGAATCGATTCTGACTCATAGTGACCTTATAGGACAGAGTAGAACTGCCGCATAGGGTTTCCAAGGAGCACTTGGTGGATTCAAACTCCTGACCTTTCAGTTGGCAGCTGTAGCTGTTAACCACTATGCCACCAGGGTTTAGGTTTTAGATTTTAGTCTGGAAGCTTCACTGAAACCTTTTCAGCATCACAGCAACAAGTAAGCTTCCACTGACAGATTGGTGGCTACGTGTGAGGTGTATTAGCCAGGAAACGGCAATGGCTACAGGGAGGGACAAGAACCCCGAACACGTGAGAGCCTTGGCAAGCCCTGGAGCTTGAGCTCAACTACAAACAACTCCTACCTCGTCTCACACTAAAAAGCACAGGATTTGGAACGTCTGTGAAATAGCATCAGGGGTACTGCACACCTCTCCTTTGAAGCACTTGTTACATTCATGTATCCATTCAGTGTCTTTATAACCTGCTCCACTGTAAACTCCATGAGTGCAGGACTGGATTTTGTTCAGCTTTATATCCCAGTGCATTGCCTGCCAGGCAGTTAACATTTTCATCCGTGTTCAATGAATGAATCAAGGTGGCATAAGTCCACACACGTGCACTTTTTGTAAACTCAAACAAAAACCCAAACCTATTGCTGTAGAGTCGATTCTACCTCACAGCAACCCTATAGGACAGAGTAGAGCTGTTCCATAGTGTTTCCAAGGAGTGGCTGGTGGATTTGAACTGCCGACCTCTCGGTTAACACCTAAAGCCTTAACCACTATGCCATTAGTGCTCCTTTTCGCGAACACTACAATTAAATATGTATTCATTTTAGCTCTTTGAGGGGGACGCATTACATTTTTGATCCATACATCTGCAGAGACTTTTTAAGTGGAACTTGATCAATATTTACTTAGAAAAACTACAGATAACTAATATACTACATACATGATGATATTCCATCCTCATGATCTCAATCCAAGAGCAGAACCAAAATATACAGTCTTGAGAAGGTGTGTTTCTGGCTGAACTTTCAAACTGATTAGAGCAAAACAAATTTATCCAGTACCCTCAGTGCCTTGATTACTCATCCTGGCAACACAGATTTGTTTTTGTTTTTTTATGTCAGCATCAGTAAGTTATCAGTAAGAACAAAGATTAAAGTGTGATTAATATGTCAACATATATATATATTTTAGAAAGATACATTCTTTCTCATTGCAGTATGAAAGAAATGTGATGAGAGCAGAATAATCAGATTTAAACAGACAAATGTGAGTGACCTTGAAGAAAATCCCATTGCATCCTGCATGATATTTTTGCATGTGGATCTCTACCTCTGAAGGTGCCCCTGTGGATAAAATATCTTTTGTGGGTGATTGTTGTTATGGATTGAACTGTGTCCCTCAAAAATAAGTATTGAAATCCTAACCCTTGTACCTGTAAATACGACCCTGTTTGGAAATAGGAAGTTTCTTTGGTTATGTTAAGGAGGTCATACTAGAGCAGGGTGGGTCCTGCAGCTAATCACTTGTGAGTTATGAAAAAAAGCAGAATAGACACTGAGACATACAAAAGGAGGACACAGACATCAAGGAATGCCAAAAAATGCCAAAGAACTCACAGAGCTACCAACGAAGAAAGAACTTCCCCTAGTGTCATGCCCTTAATTTGTAGTCTCCCGAACTCTGAGAAAATTAATTTCCGTTCTTTAAAGCCATCCTCTTGAAATATTTTTGCTAAGGTAGCACTGGGTAAATAAGTTGAATATAGAAGCAAATTTGACCTAAGTAGGAAGATTTGAGTATTTGGTGCTGAAACCAAAAGACCTTGTTTTTCTACAGATTTAGAGAAATAAAAAATGAGAGACCACCTGGGCCTCAGGACCAAAGACTCCAAGGTTAGAGGAAAAGTCAGGCATTAGTGGGGTGAAACCGTAGTGTAACGATCACTGACACAAGGCCAAGCTGGGTAAAGGATGCTCCAGGAATGTAATTCACTTTGAATGGCTATAACTTGCACCCTGAGACTTCTTGCCTCTTTAATACATGTAGTTGTGCATATAAATACAAAACACACTGTAGACTTCAAACACACTGCACTAAATGGATATTGATCCTAACTGTACCACTGAGGACGTGTCCACTAGCCATTCTCTAATCTGAGGTAGGGGAAGACAGTGTACCTGAGGGCTTCTATGGATGGAAGGAGTCATACAGTCTTTGCTTTTCTGAAGTATCTTTATTTTTTTTACCTAACAATATTTTCAATGAAAAGAGTAAGATAATAAAATAAATTAAAAAATAAAATCTATGGTAAATTCAAGGCAGCCTATAGATAATCACATTAATGTGTAATGGTATTTAAAAAAGGCTAGTAATCAAATTTATTGAATTAAAACCAGTGGCTCCCAGACTTCCAGGTCATAGTTTTGCACATTAATAAGCAGCACAACCCTGGCAGGACAGTGGTTAAGAGCTACGGCTGCTAACCAAAAGGTCAGCAGTTCCAATATACCGGGTGCTCTTTGGAAACCCTATAGGTCAGTTCTACTCTGTCCTTTGGGGAATTGACGGTGATGGGTTTTAGATTTTTGTTTTTGTTTTAAGCAGCACAAAGATCCCTTATAGCCTCTCCTGGCCCAGAACAGCAGGGGGCGACATTGGCCATGAGAAAGTAGTATTGCGAGATCTGGCCCTGAGAACACAGTACTGAGAGACCTTGCCCAATTACAGGACTCAGTTTGGGCCCATGCAGGGGGATCACAGGGCCTCCAGACACTGCCTTGGCACGACATAAGCCCCAATGTTGTCTTAATATTTAAGAAAGGGTTGTTTTTGTTGTTAGCTGGCACTGGGTTGGCTTCTGAGGAAATGTTGCCTGCTCCTGCGCAGTTCCCATGAGTGGCTGGGGGTTGGACTGTTGTGATCCATAGGGTTCTCATTGACTGATTTTCTAAAGTAGATTGCCGGGTCTTTCTTCCTAGTCCGTCTTAGTCTGGAAGCTCCCGCTGAAATCTGTTAAGCATCAGAGCAACACTTAAGCTTCCACTGATGGAAGGGTGGTAAATGCACTTGAGTCTCCAACATGGAAGGTAAAAATTCTACCACTGAACCACTAAGAAAGGGTACAAATTTCGTTAAATTGTATAGTCCTCACTTCTAAGGGATACAACATAGGGAAGTGCAAAAGTCATCGAAGTTTTAAAGAAGCTTTTAGACGTGATTTTTCTTCTTGGCTCTAACATTTTTGCATTTGATCCTTGATTGTTTTTCCAGGGCTTTCTGTCTCTAAATTAGCATTGTCCAATAGGAACATGAAGTTAGCTGTAAATGTAGTTTAAATTTTCTAGTGGCCATGTTAAAAAAGTAAAAAGAAACAGTTGAAATTAATTTAATAATATATTTTATTCAATGTCCAAAATATCATTTCAACATGTAATAAATATGTAATTATTAATTAAACACTTTAAATTTTTGTTCTAGGTTTTGAAGTATTTTATACATTTTATACTTCCAGCAAATGTTAATTTAGACTTGTCTCACTTTACGTGTTCAGTAGCCTCATGCAGCTGCTAACTATAGTGTTGGACAATGTAGTTCTTCATATGCTTTTGTTTTTACTTTGGTTCAAACATGTGCTTATTATAACATGTTCTACATGGGCCCAACAATTAGACACTTCTTTGTTGTTTTAGCCATGAAATTCTGGAAACTGATAAACACTTTCTGGTTACTCTGCAATGGCCCAGTAGCCAAAGATCCATTACTTTCCAATAATATAAATGTCTACATTTTTGTCAATGTTCAGATAATGGATTTCTGTCATTTAGTTGTTAGGCATTATGTATATATGGCCATATATATACATAATCACATCTCTCACGCAAGCTGAGCTTCCAGACTAAGACAGACTAGGTAGAAGGGCCTAGAGGTATACTTCTGAAAAAAATAGCCAGTGAAAACCTCACGAATAGCAGTGGAACATTATCTGATATAGTGCTGGAATTTGAACACCTCAGTTTGGAAGGCACTCAAAATACAACTGGGGAAGAGCTGCCTCCTCAAAGTAGAGTGGACCTTAATGATGTGGATGGAGCCAAGCATTTGAGACCTTCATTTGCTGATGTTGCACAACTCAAAATGAGAAGAAATACCTGAAAATATCCAGTAATAATCAGAGTGTGGAATGTACAAAGAATGAATCTAAGAAAACTGGAAATCATCAAAAATAAAATGGAACACATAAACATGAATAGCCTAGGCATTAGCTGAAATGGACTGGTATTGGCCATCATGAATCAGACAATCACATGGTCTGCTATGCCGGGAATGATGACTTGGAGAGGGGTGGTGTTACATTCATTGTCAAAAAGAACATTCGAAGATCTGTCCTGAAGTACAAAGCTGTCAGTGATACTATAATATCCATACACCTACAAGGAAGACCAGTTAATATGACTATAATCCAAATTTATGCACCAACCACTAAGGCAAAAGATGAAGAAATTGAAAATTTTACCAACTTTTGCAGTTTAAAATTGATCAAACATGCAATTAGGATGCATTGATAGTTACTGGTGATTGGAACGTGAAAGTTGGAAACAAAGAAGAAAGATCAGTAGCTGAAAAATAGGGCCTTGGTGATAGAAAAGATGCTGGAGATCACATGATAGAATTTTGTAAGATCAACAATTTCTTCATTGTAAATACCCTTTTTGACAACATAAATGGTGACTATACATGTGGACCTCATCAGATGGAATACACAGGAATCAAAGCAACTACATCTGTGGAAAGGGATGATTGAAAAGCTCAATATCATCAGTCACAAGGTAAGGGGCTGACTGTGGAACAGATCATCAATTGCTCATATGCAAGTTCAAGTCCAAGTTGAAGAAGATTGGAACAAGTCCATGAGAGCCAAAGTCCAATCTTGAGTATATTCCCCCTGAATTTAGAGACCATCTCAAAAATGGATATGACACATTGAACACTATTGACTGAAGACCAGATGAGTTGTGAAATGACATCAAGGACATCATACATGAAGAAAGCAAGAGGTCCTACAAAGACAGGAAAGAAAGAAAAGACTAAAATGGATCTCAGAAGAGACTCTGCAACTTGCTTTTGAATGTAGAGTAGCGAAAGCAAATGGAAGAAATGATGAAGTGAAAGAGCTGAATGAAATATTTCAAAGGGTTTCTCGACAAGACAAAGTAAACTATTATAATGACATGTGAAAAGACCTGGAGATAGAAAACATGCTCAGGATTTCTCAAGCTGAAAGAATTGAAGAAAAAATTTAAGCCTCAAATTGCAATTATTGAAGGATTCTACAGGGAAAATATTAAACAAAGCAGGAAGCATCAAAGAAGATGGAAGGAATACACAGAGTCATTATACCAAAAAGAATTGGTCAACATTCAACCATTTCAGGAGGTAGCATATGCACTGGAACCTATGGTAACGAAGGAAGACGTCCAAGGGGTACTGAAGGCACTGGTGAAAAACAAGGCTTCAGGAATGGAGATGTTTCAACAAATGGACGCAAGCCTGGAAGAGCTCATTCATCTATGCCAAGAAATTTGGAAGACAGCTGTCTGGGCAGGTGTCTGGAAGAGATCAATATTTATGCCTATTCCAAAGAAAGGTGATCCAACTGAATGGGGACATTATTGAACAATATCATTAATGTCACACACAAGTAAAATTTTGGTGAAGATCATTCAAAAGCAGTTGTAGCAGTACGTAGGCAGGGAACTGCCAGAAATTCAGGCCGGTTTCAGAAGCGGACGTGGAACCAGGGATACCATTGCTGATGTCAGATGGATCCTGGAAAAAAGCAGAGAATTCCAGGAAGATGTTTACCTGTGCTTTATTGACTACGCTAAGGCACTCTCAACTGTGTGGATCATAACAAATTATGGATAACGTTGCTAAGAATGAGAATTCCAGAGCACTTAATTGTGCTCATGAGGAACCTGTACATAGATCAAGAGGCAGTCATTTGAATGGAACAAAGGGATACTGCATGAATTAAAATCAGAAAAGATGTGCTTGAGGGTTATATCCTTTCACCATTCTTATTCAATCCATATGCTGAGTAAATAATAAATGATAGTTTTGTTTTTGTGATGGATATGTGAATAAAGGGTATTTTATTAAATTTTATTAAACTGTGTCAATTTTATTTCTTTAGATGGTGTGTGTTTGCATTTAATTACTTTTATCATTGGTTTATGAAGACCAGCTATTCATATACTTAATTACTACCATGTTCCGAAGCATTTTACTTTTTCAAAAACACTTCTTAGAACTTCAGGGGAGATATTGCGATGTAGTAAATATTTCTTAGTTAGTAGTAGACTTTATTTACCAAGGGGGTATACATGCAAAATCGCATTCATAATCTTTAGAGAAGAAAAAAAGTTACTATTTTACAGAAGATATTTTAAAATGAATTTTTTTCTTTCAAATTATACTTGTAGTCTTCTGAATGAAACTATCCAAATGTATAGGTTAAAAGTACAGAAGTGACAATTTGAGTAAACATGATAAATTTTATGGGCCAACGTTTACTGCATTTGCAGAATACTTGGGCTAGAAAAGGATTCTGTTACGTAGATATATGGCCTCATGGTGAAGACGGCTTATGTGTTAATTTGAATTTTCTTCCCTGCATTCATTCCATTAAGATTTTACTAGTCATTGTTTTGAATGAGGCTACCTCATTTGTCCAGACTCAAAAGTTCTCTGGCTTGGGAGGCACCCTCACAACAATCATAGGGACTTTGTGCCACCTCTGAATATTTACTGATTCCTATGTGATTAAGCATTAGGCTACTAACCAAAAGGTCAGCAGTTCGAATTCACCAGGTGTTCCTTACAAACCCTATGGGCCAGTTCTACTCTGACCTATAGGGCCACTATGAGTCAGAATCAATTCAGGGCAACAGGTATGGTTTTGGGTTGAAACTTTCTCATACATATTTCCTCTTAACGTGGAGCTGTTTCTTTACTTTTGCACAATTCAGAATCACCAATGAGGTTCTGATCATGGCCACTGCTTGCCCTAGGCACCTGACACACCTGATCTGGGGCCCTGCCAGAAGTGAAATAAATACCTTAGACCTGTTTGTATTCTGTGTAACTGCCTGTAGGAAGTTGGCCTAGGATGACTAACTGCCGTGGGCGAGGATGAGGGACTTCCATTGCTAAATCCAGGAAAATCTCCTACAAACCAGGATGAGTTGGTCACCATATTGTGGGCTTCAAAGAAAATACAGCTTTTAAGTGTATTCTTGGTTGTTATTATTTTATCTGTTTGCTTCTCAATCATAGCCTACATCTAAGGTGAGTTTAAAAATTAAGCCAGATGCTTTATCTGACTCTGTCATGGACTTCATTCCTCTGAGACATTAACTTTGCTCTTGAGTCTATCTCAGCCCTCTTTCCAGGGTAACAATCAACAAAAATCCTCATTAACTGTGGTTCAAACCACAAGAATATGTATTTAACAAGGAAACTGCATGTAAGTACTCAATGCTGGTTGAGAGATGTAATAGTATCCCTAAAGTCTTAGCCCATGTTCTTCTTCCTGCTCCTCTTTCAACTCACTACTTTGCTTCTGCTAAAAACCAAGAAACCAAACCCATTGCCGTTGAGTCTTTTCGGACTCATAGCAGCTCTATAGGACAGAACAGAATGGCCTCATACGGTTTCCAAGAAGCACCTGGTAAATTCAAACTGCTGAACTTTTAGCTAGCAGTCGTAGTTTTTAACCACTACGCCACCAGGGTTTCATTGCTTGCCTGCTAGGGGTCAAAAAATGATCATCACAGCACAAGCTTTCATTTCATCAAGCAATATTATTCAAAGTAGGAATGAGGGAGTTCCCGATAAAGGCCTTCTCTTTAGGACACGATCAGGACCTTTTCCATTTTTCTGCCAGTAGACGATTATATCTTCTTGTTCAAAATTCAAATTTCCTAGGGAATCACTAGCAAAGGGAGTTTAGCATACTTGGTTTAGATAATAATGAAACAATCTATTTTCATTATCGCTCTGTACATGGAGCCTTTTTAGACATTTTTCTAATGACTTCCAGTACAAAATTTTAATGCCATTGTATGTCATGTATGGTTTATGCACTGTATGTATATCTGTACTTCATAAATATTTTTGTCATCTTTTTGGGACAACACTGTGAATGCATGGTTTATATCAGTCATGACTCATTCACTGCACCTGGGTACATTACGGCCTAAACAAAACACAGAGGCTGTAGACTAACATCAAGCAGTGTCTGGCACAGTCCACATTTGGGATCACAAGTTCAATTCAGTATTCCTTGACTTTTCATTAATAAATGTTTATTGACTATGCAACATATACCAAGTTCTATAGAGGTGCTCCACCACCCGTCTTTGAGTTTGCTGTACTGTAATGGCTTCTGTGTTGTTATGATGATGAAAGCTATACCACCAGTATTTCAAATACCAGAAGGGTCGCCTATGGTAGACAAGTTTAAGCAGAGCTTCCAAACTAAGACAAGAAAGAAAGGCCTGGAGATCTACTTCTAAAAATTAGCCAGTGAAAACCTTTTGAATCACAACAGAACATTATGCAACTTGCTTGCTTTGGGCATGTCATTAGGAGGATAGAGTGCCAATGAAGGCATGGAGGCCCTCGGTGAGACAGATTGGCACAATGATGGACTTGAACATGCTGACCACTGGAAGACTCAGGACCATGAAACATTTTGTTCTATTGTACATAAGGTCACCATGAGTCAAAGTCAACTGGGCAGCAGCTAACAACAACAAATAGGTGCTGTTGATACAGTGAACAATTTAGGTTGTTTTATTCCACTGAACAGTGTGTCCTACATATTCATATGCTTTTCCAGACCAAAATATGGCAATGCTTTTGCATAATTATTTGGACAATACAGTATGAAGATTCTCCCTGACTTTCTTCCTTTGCATATAGGGCACGTTGTATAGTGGGAGGGCAGAAATCAGACCTGGTTTAAAATAGGGATAAAAAATATTTAACTACTAGTATACATCATTATAGATTGAATTATGTCCTCTAAAAAATATATTGAAGTCCTTACCCCTAGCACTGTGAATATGAACTTGTTTTGGAATAGTCTTTAAAGATGTTATCAGTTATGTTACCAGAAGCTTAGAGAGACCAGAAAGAATTTTCCCTATAAATGTTTGAAGAGAACATAGTTTCCAGAACTGTGAGATAATAAATTTCTGTTCTTATAAGCCACCCATTTTGTGGTGCTTTGTTTTGGCAGCAGGCAGTGTTTTGTTCTGTCGTATATGGGGTAGCTATGAGTCGGAACCGACTTAACAGCACCTGACAACAACAGGAACTAATGCATACACTAGCTTTTCTTTTCTTTTTTTGGAAATTGTTAAATGTAGCGTGGACTTAAAAGTCATTTTTTGAGTTTTGTGTGTCCATCATTCTCTTCCTCTGTACCTTACTCAGTTAGTGGTTTGATCATATTAGAGGCTCAATAAATGCTGGTTTCGTCACTGAATGGAAAGCTACTGTGAACACCAGGAAAAAGAACAAGTAACCACTAAAAATAATTCTTAATTCAACCTTTATTTTTGACCTTTAAATATATAAAATTTTAATAATTTTGTTTTCTCATGTAATTTACTTAGAAATGTGTGTACTTCAGAAGAATCATTAAAAATAACTCTGCCAAGTACTCAGTTATATAAGCATCTTTTACCTAATCACAGGAAAAATGTCCCATTTCTGTTTGCCTATTGTTGTTGTTAGGTGCCATCGAGTCGGTTCCAACTCATAGCGACCCTGCATACAACAGAATGAAACACTGCCTGATCCTACCCATCCTCACAACTGCTGCTATGTTTCAGCCCATTGCTGCAGCCACTGTGTCAATCCATCTCAATGATGGTCTTCCTCTCTTCCACTGACCCCTATTTTACCAAGTCTGATGTCCTTCTCCAGGGACTGATCCCTCCTGATACCATATTCAAAGTAAGTGAGATGAAGTCTTGCCATCCTTGGTTCTAAGAAACATTCTGGCTGTACTCCTTCCAAGACAGATTCGTTCATTCTTCTGGCAGTCCGTGGTACAGTTAGTATTCTTTGCCAATGCCATAATTCAAATTCTCCTTTGGTCTTCCTTATTCATTGCCCAGCTTTCGCATACATATGAGGTGCTTGAAAATACCATGGCTTGAGTCAGGTGCACCTTAGTCCTCAAAGTGACATCTTCTGTTTGCCTTACTACATTTATATTCTTACAACACTCAGAGTGCACAGAGTTTGTGAACTCAGAGTTCGTGATGGTCAGTTCATCAATCAACCGCCATCACCAAGCTGACCACTTACTAAACTTGCACCTTGGGCTCAGCCTGTCACAGGGCCATTGCTAATTGTGTGGTAATGACAGTAAGTGTCACAGGAGTTAGAGAAGAGAGAGAGAGGCCAGTCAGCTCCGGATGTTAAAGGGAGACTGAGAGGGAAAGTAGAAATCTGAGCCATGTCTTCAAGGGATAAATCATCCAAAAATAGAAAAACACATTTCAGTAACAGGGAAAAAAGCAAGACTGGGAAAGCTGTGGGCATGGATTAAGATGAGAGAGGTGTGAGGGGCACAGCAGTGTGGAGACTGGTTAGATAGGAGCCAATTTCATATGGCATTTGTTTGCTGCCTGTTATACAACCAAATGAAAAAACAATTGCTGTCAAGTTGATTTTGACTCTTGGAGATCCCAGGAATATCAGAATAGAACTGTACTCCATAAGGTTTTCAATGGCTAATTTTTCAGAAGTCAATACCCAGGCCATTCTCCCGAGGTACCTCTGGGCAGACTTGAACCATCAACCTTTTGGTTAGCAGCTGAGCACGTTAAGGGTTTGCACCATCCAGGGACTCCAACAGGTCAAAAATTCAGCCCAAAGCAGTTTTTCCCTAACATTGAGGCTAAGAACAGATTGGAGAAAGCAAATGAGCCATTGCTGGCATGGCACCAAGTGCTCACAGAATTCACTTAACTGCCTTGCACTCCGTATTGTTCTGCCCTCAGGAAGTCTAAACACCCCTATAGGCAAGAAAGAGATCAAAGGGATATTTTTCCAAATCTACTGTACCCTTTAATACCTCCTCTCTCCCTTATCAAATAAGTAGTCCTGAAGGTCCCTAAAACCTTTAAATGTGTGTGAATGTAAAGGACAATTGGATTTAGGCACAGCTTTTTTTAATGCTCCTGGGCACGTTGCAGCTGATGGGTACTAGTATGTGAGATGCTGCGTGTCTGTCTGGAACCTCCTACTTTCCTCTCAGTGCCTACAGGACTAGAATATTTAGTTGTGTATTTCAAGAGATTTGCTTTATCTTGAATCTGCAGACACTCATCACCAAATGCAGGAGCTTAAAAAATAATCGTATTCAAAAGACCTGGAGCATTCTACTTCAGACTGCCAAGCACAGATTAAGAGAGAGCCTTATAGACTTATTGGAATTTCCAGATTTTGACTCATCGAAGGAGAGATATCAAACATTTCCTACATTATTTATATATTTTCTCCCAAATGTTAAATGTCAATTAAAATATAATTTTTAAATAAAAACTACAGAACTGCTAATGTTAATGCTGAAAACCAGTTTTAACCACTTTTTGTAATTTTTTTTTCCCCTTCATCTCACTTCTGTATCCCTTCCCCAGATCACAAGACTTATTTGCCTGGTTGAGAATTGTGCAACACTTTTGATCCATGAATAGTAATATTGGGCAAAGGCTCTAATTCTTTTCTGCTCCCTTAGTCACAGCAAAATGTTGGTATTGTTCATTCAGAAGCTAAATACGCTGAACAATATTACAATTAAATTTGAAGTACAGAAGACTTTTTTTTCCTTCTGAGAAAGTCATATAATATCATCTTAATGTTGGAGATATCAAAACTAAAAATCATTAAAATCTGAGAGTTAAAAGAGACTAAGTCAGTATTTATCAAGATCAATGCTTTCACTTTATAGATGAAAAACCTGAGGTTTGGGTATTTCATGATTTAGCCAATAAGGACCTAATAAAAAATCAGTATCAGAGCACAATACCACTCTTAGGCAAGTTTTCCTTTAACTAATATGTACTGTTCCTATGTAAGCTAGACAGCTTTCACCAAATTGTATTTAATTAAAGAGAAAGATAGAGAGAAACCCAACCCATTGTCATCAAGTCAATTCCGACTCATAGCAACCCTATAGGACAAAGTAGAACTGCCCCATAGAGTTTCCAAGGAGCAGCTGGTGAATTCTAACTGTCCACCTTTTGATTAGCAACCATAGCTCTTAACCACTATGCCACTAAGGTTTTCAAGATAGAGAGAGAAGCCTTATTTGTTGAAGGGTATGCTATTTTTTACTTTTATATTGCTAGCAGTAGCTCAGGAGCACCTAGAAAGGAGGCTGATCTTTGCTCATTTACTCCTCCATGGAACGCATAAACATCTCCTGAAGAGCCCCACCTCCAACGATCTGAAATCCAACTCCTTTTTGTAGATCATTATGAACCTTAGCGATAAACCAAAAGTTTACAGTGTAAAGGGGAAGATTAGTTAGGTTAACTTTACTTGCTACTTTAACAAAGCAGATAATTGGGCAGAATTAAGACCTGCACCAAGTCTAAAAAGTATTCAATGCATCCAACTTTTAAAACTTGGAAAAGAAAAACCAAACCAAACCCAAATCTACTGCCATCGAGTCAATTCCAACTCATAGCGACCCTATAGGACAGAGTAGAACTACCCCCATGGAGTTTCCAAGGAGTGCCTGGCGGATTCGAACTGCCAACCTCTTGGTTAGCAGCCATAGCACTTAACCACTACACCACCAGGGTTTCCTGGAAAAGAAAAGCTACATTAAATATAAATTGCATTTCATTTGAAAACTTTAAAATATCAAGAAAATAGAAAGAATTAGGCAGTTATTGAGCACTGGATGAATGCTGGGTAATTTATGTTTGTATCTTCATTTCCACTTCATTAAATGCATATCATTAGTTGCTTTTGAAAGCTATCAACCAATTGAAAGTCTCCTTTTTCAACATCACACACTAAGTTCACTGGCAGGTCGGTCAGTAGGACGCTAGAGACCATGTTCTTCAGACTACAGTAGATTATATCTAAACGGAATTTCAAGGCTGGGATCAACTCTCCATTGCTATCATTAATGCCACGTTGAAAAGTTTAGTTTACCTTGCTGTTATTATTGCTATTGTTTTACAAATATTGCCATATCCAAAGCTTCTGAGTTTTTGTCATTATGTAACTTTTAAAATATTTTACATAAGCTTGGTGTTTATATTTCTGTCTGGAAAAAAAACATAGCACTGGTTCTGTGGACTTCCTTGCAAACTCAGGGACACATGAAGGTTTGTCCCTTGGCCTAACCCTTCTTGCAACATTAATTCAGAGAACACTGATGATTACAATTATTGCATCCAAGGTAAATGGGAATCCAACCAAGGACCTTGCAGTAGACCAAACGCCACTACCTAATTATCAAGATTGTTCATCCAGGAATGAGTAATTACAACTGAAAAGACACAGCTTCACTGGAGAGTAGAAACTAGTTATGCGTTCTGAGGGCTGTGTGCCTGACAAGTATAAAAGTTGAAGATTCCTCAAAGCTTATGACTTCCCTGACACCAGACGATCCATATTCACTTCTGTATCATCACTCATGATGACAATTTGTCCTGAGTGTAAAATGACTGAGATATTGAAGTAGGGCCTGGGGCCTATGAGATTCCTACTGTGCTATTGCTAAGAGTGTTGTGCTTTCTATCCTACATCCATGATGATGATTAAGTTTAAGTCTGCACAAAACCAGTTGTGTCTCATAGTTTGATTGTCAGTCAGAATCCAAGACCATTGAAGCTGGTTGAGCAGTGTAGCCATTGCAATGACTTATTCAAAGTTCACACTGATAAAAATAAATAGATAAAGATTTCAAAATACATCATGCCTCACTTTGAGTCATAAACATTTTTGCTCATTGACATGTCTGCCTGCCCCTTTTCCATGGCAGCTTGTTAGGTCAGGACTATAATCTACTCACCACTATATTTTTCATAGTCTTGTCCTCCATCCTGATCCCAGCTCACAGCGACCCTCTGTGTTACAGAGTAGAACTGCTCCATAGGGTTTTCTTGGCTGTAATCTTTATGAAATCAGGACTTTATTCCATGGTGCCTCTAGGTGGGTTTGGACAGTCAACTCTTAGACTAATAGTCAAGCACAAAACATTTGCACCACCAAAGGACCTAAACTAACATCTTTACAAATTATACTTGGGTGCATTTCACTTCCTTTATCTTTTCATTTTCAGTAACGTTTTTAATCTTATTCCTGTGCCCTAACTGCACCTTGAATCTTGTGATTACCTCAGATACCGTACTAACACTTAAGCCATTATTTCAAACAAGTTACAACCTCCAACTATTCCAGTGCATTTGATCAGGCAGTTCTGATTAATCTCTGACTTCATAAAGACTCCCAAGGCATTCTTCTCTTATTTATCCATCAACTTACTTATTCCTTTGTTGTCCAAAAACTTTATCAGATTAGTTTGAATAGTTCATCTTTACAGCTAGTGTTTTTTCAAAATTTCTCAGGCACCTTGCCCTGGATAAAATTAGTTATTCCCTTTTGTTCTTCCTGTCTCAGATATTGAGGTGGAGACACTCACACTCATATAACCCTGATTCGGCAATATAATTTTTTTTTCAAGAATGAATGTTTTTTTCATAAGGGATAGAACAGAGGACTAACATCAACTCAGAAATCTTCCTTGTGCCTCTTCTAGTATCTACTGCCCTCCTCCTAATGTTTATGGGAATGATTGATGGAAGTATATAACACACATACAAGTGGACATGCATTAAAATTTTAATGAAATGAACACATCTTCATACTTAGCACCTGATCTTTAAACAGAACATACATAGATAGCAACTCAGAAATTGTCCTTACTCCCCCTTCCGGTATCTATTCTCTCCTCTTAATAGTGTAAGTAGGTTTTGCTTATTTTTGAACTTTGTATAAATGAAATCATAGATAATATACTATTTTGCATATGTCTTCTTTTGCTCAACATTATATTTGTGCATTTCATTCATACTGCTGCAAATAGCTGCTGTCTGTTCATTCTTTAGCTTTTTAGTAGTTCATTTAAAAATATACCAATTTTTATTTAATTATTCTACTACTGTGGGTTATTTGCCTTAATTCCAGATTTCAGCTACTGTGAAAGTTCTGCTATCCTTCTACATATATTTTGTTGAACCTCTATATACATATTTCTGTTGGGTTTGTTCATTGGAGGGGGAGGGATATTACTGGGCCATAGATTTTGAGTATGTTCAGATTGAGTAGGTAGATACTTCCTTTGTCTTTTGAAAACTGAATTATTTTCTCACAACTTCAAACATATGCTTCATCAGTGATTAGGCTAGTGTGAAGGTTAAAAACATATTTAATGAGTGAATTGTCAATAATAAAAACAAAATTTGTCATTTGAGTTTGTTAATATATGAATACTCACTTTCAAAACAGGTAAGCTTTTTTGATGTACCATCAGTGAAAGTTCTCTTCTTGTGCTTTTTTTCCATTGACAATTTTTCGTGTGGTTTAAATGTATATTTACTCTTGTAAGGGAAAATGTTTTACTAATTATGTAGACTGTGAATACTGTTACTTTATATATAAAATAATTATTAATATCTACAAGTAGTTAAACACAAAAATAGACTTGAGTCAATAGAAATATTGAGAATGTGTGAGATAACACAAAGTATCAGATGGTCAAGTTGTTCTCACAAGAACCTAAGAAATTGCCCAGTATTAAACTGTACTCATAATTTATAGTATACAAATAAACACTAGCCATTGATGAAGCAGGAGAGATACAGACCACGTAGGTTTTTTCTCACAACATTAGGATAAACTCTGACATAGACTCAACATATGAAGTTGTTAGGTAATGTTTGTTTCTATGTTACTTTTACAAAATTGATCTGTTTTGATCAAGAAACATCACCACTATGGCCTTAGATATTCATAAAACTCAAGAAGCCTTTTTGGGAACCAAGTCACAATCAAAGATTCTGGGTTTCTTTACTATCAGCAATCTTAGACAACCAAGCACAAACTGTTAAAAACATTCCTTATATACGGGCACTCCCAGTATCAAATACCATTTTTATGTTAACCAGGCAGATTGTCATTAGCCTTTTTACAAGAAGTTATAGCTTGCTGCCTTTTTTCTATACTTTCTGGCTGCATTACACCTGGGAAAGGAGAGAATGAATTGGGAGTCAGCTACTAATCCTTTTCATCTCATGAAATTAGATATAATTTAAAGAAGAATATTATATTACCCCTAGGTTCAAAAATGTTTATAAAATTAAATAACACCAGGTGGAATAGTAAAAACTTAATCAGAATTCTGAAGTTTTGGAACTATCCAAATTTTAGTTAATAATTCTATTTAGACAGTCATTTTTAGAGAAAATGTTCTATTTTCAACAAAGTAAGTGCACAAAATTCACTTTACAACTTCAAAATTTTACAAAGAAAAATAAGAAAAGCTTAAATTCTTAATGGAGCTCATGATAAATCATCTTTTATCCAAACATAGTATATCAGTATACGAATAAAAGAAGAAAGTGTTAGAGAAAAATTAAAATATCTAATTTTGTTCTTCCTCAAGCTTCAAAACAATAGACTTTTTGACATTACTTTAAAATAGAATTCCTTATAGTTCTGAGTCAATAGAAGCTTGTCAAAATGCGTTAGAGAGTTCAAGTGATTTGATTATTGAAGACAATGGGTTTTTGAAATTCGATCGAACAATGAATATTAGTGAAAAAGTTCCTGCTGAAAGACGGGTAACTAAGAAACTGTGATGAATTGCATTACACTGGACGCAAAAAATTATGTAATGATATTTTAAGTGTACCTTTTTTTTTTTTTTAATACAGAGGGCACAGTGCTTCAATAGTGAATTCGTTATTTCTTCTTCAGAACATAATACAACTAATTTAAATACGTATAAAATGAAGAAATACAGGCATGCCGCATTTTTTTTTATTGTATTTTAAGTGAAAGTTTACAAATCAAGTCAGTCTCTCACACAAAAACTTATATACACCTTGCTACATACTCCCAATTGCTCTCCCACTAATGGGACAGTCTGCTCCCTCCCTCCACTCTCTTTTTTTGTGTCCATTTCGCCAGCTTCTAACCCCCTCCACCCTCTCGTCTCCCCTCCAGGGAGGAGATGCCAACATAGTCTCAAGTGTCCACTGGATCCAAGAAGCTCACTCCTCACCAGCATCACTCTCCATCCCATTGTCCAGTCCAATCCCTGTCTGAAGAGTTGGCTTTGGGAATGGTCCCTGTCCTGGGGCAACAGAAGGTCTTGGGGCCATGACCACTGAGGTCCTTCTAGTCCCAGTCAGACCATGAAGCCTGGTCATTTTACCAGAATTTTGGATCTCCATCCCACTGCTCTCCTGCTCACTCACGGTTCTCTGTTGTGTTCCCTGTCAGGGCAGTCATCTGTTGTAGATGGGCAACATCTAGCTCTTCTGGTCTCAGGCTGAGGTAGTCTTTGGTTCATGTGGCCCTTTCTGTCTCTTGGGCTCCTAATTACCTTGTGTCCTTGGTGTTCTTCATTCTCCTTTGATCCAGGTGGGTTGAGACCAATTGATGCATCTCAGATGGCTGCTTGCTAGCGTTTAAGATCCCAGACACCACTCTTCAAGTGGGATGCAGAATGTTTTCTTAATAGATTTTATTATGCCAGTTGAATTAGATGTCCCCTGAAACCATGGTCCCCAAACCGCTGCCCCTACTTCACTGGGCTTCGAAGCATTAAGTTTATTCAGGATGCTTCTTTGCTTTTAGTTTAGACCAGTTGTGCTGACCTCGCCTGTATTGTGTGTTATCATTCCCGTCACCTAAAGTAGTTCTTATCTACTACCTAATTAGTGAATACTCCTCTCTCACCCTCTCTCCCCCCCACCTCTTAACCATCAAAGAATATTTTCTTCTCTGTTTAAGCTATTTCTCCAGTTTTTATAATAGTGGTCTTATACAATATTTTGTCCTTTTGCAACTCACTCAGCATAATGCCTTCTAGAGTCCTCCATGTTACGAAATGTTTCACAGATTCATCACTGTTCTTTATTGATGTGTAGTATTCCATTGTGTGAATATATCATAATTTATTTATCCATTGATCCATTGATGGGCACCTTGGTTGCTTCCATCATTTTGCTATTGTAAACAGTGCTGCAATAAACATGGGTGTGCATATATCCGTTTGTGGAAAGGCTCTTATTTCTCTAGGATATATTCCAAGAAGTAGGGTTGCTGGATCATACGGTAGTTCTATTTCTAGCTTTTAAAGGAAGCACCAAATTGATTTCCAAATTGGTAGTACCATTTTACATTCCCGCCAGCAGTGTATAAGTGTTCCAGTCTCTCCACAGCCTCGTCAACATTTATTGTTTTGTGCTTTTTGGATTAAGACCAGCCTTTTTTTGTTGGAGTGAGATGAAATCTCTTTGTAGTTTTGATTTGCATTTCTCTAATGGCTAATGATTGTGAGCATTTCCTCATGTATCTGTTAGCTACCTGAATGTCTTCTGTAGTGAAGTGAAGTGTCTGTTTATATATTTTGCCCATTTTTTAATTGGGTTGTCTTTTTGCAGTTGAGTTTTTGCAGTATCATGTAGATTTTAGAGATCAGGTGCTGCTCAGAAATGTCATAGCTAAAAACTTTGTCCCAGCCTGTAGGTAATCTTTTTACTCTTTTGGTGAAGTCTTTCGATGAGCATAGGTGTTTGATTTTTAGGAACTCCCGGTTATCTAGTTTTTCTTGTACATTCTTTATAAAGTTTTGAATACTGTTTATGCCATGTATTAGGGCCCCTAACGTTGTCCCTATTTTTTCTTCCATGATCTTTATCGTTTTAGATTTTATATTTAGGTCTTTGATCCATTCTGAGCTCATTTTTGTGTATGGAGTGAGGTATGGGTCTTGTTTCATTTTTTTTTTTTTTTGCAGATGGATATCCATTTATGCCAGCATCATTTGTTAAAAAAACTGTCTTTTCCCCATTTAACTGTTTTGGGGCCTTTGTCAAATATCAGCTGCTCATATGTGGATGGATCTATGTCTGGATTCTCAATTCTGTTCCATTGGTCTATGTATCTCTTGTTATACCAGTACAAGTCTGTTTTGACTACTGTGGTGTTATAAATAGGTTCTAAAATGAGGTAGAGTAAGGCCTCCCACTTTGTTCTTCTTTTTCAGTAATACTTCACTTATTGGGGCCTCTTTCCCTTCCATATGAAGTTGGTGATTTGTTTCTCCATCTCATTAAAGAATGTCATTGGAATTTCGATTGGAATTGCGTTAAATGTATAGATCCCTTCTGATAGAATAGACAGTTTTATACTGTTAAGTCTTCCTATCCATGAGCAAGGTATGTTTTTCCACTTATGTAGGTCTCTTTTGGTTTCTTGCAGAAGTGTATTGTAGTTTTTTTTGTATAAGTCTTTTACATCTCTGGTAAGGTTTATTCCTAAGTATTTTATCTTCTTGGGGGTATTGTAAATGGTATTGATTTGGTGATTTCCTCTTCGATGTTCTTTTTGTTGGTGTAGAGGAACCCAACTGATTTTTGTACATTTATCTTGTATCCCGGTACTCTGCTGAACTCTTCTATTAGTTTCAGTAGTTTTCTTGAGGATTCCTTAAGGTATTCTGTGTATAAGATCAAGTTATCTGCAAACAGAGATTTTACTTCTTCCTTGACAATCCAGATGCCCTTTATATCTTTATCTACCCTAATTGCTCTGGCTAGGACCTCCAGCACAATGTTGAATAATGTGGTGACAAAGGGCATCCTTGTCTGGTTCCAGATCTCAAGTGGAATACCTTCAGGCTCTCTCCATTTAGGATGATGTTGGCTGTTGGCTTCATATAAATGCCGTTTATTATGTTGAGGAATTTTCCTTCTATTCCTATTTTGCTGAGAGTTTTTACCATGGATGTGTGTTGAACTTTGTCAAATGCCTTTTCTGCATCAATTGATAAAATCGTGTGATTCTTGTCTTTTGGTTTTTTTGTGTGACAGATTACATTAATTGTTTTTCTAATGTTGAACCATCCCTGCATACCAGGTATGAATCCCCCTTGGTCATGGTGAATTATTTTTTTGATATGTTGTTGAATTCTATTGGCTAGAATTTTGTTGAGGATTTTTGCATTTAAGTTCATGAAGGATATAGGTCTGTAATTTTCTTTTTTTGTGGTGTCTTTACCTGGTTTTGGTACCAGAGATATGCTGGCTTCATAGAATGAGTTTGGGAGTATTCCGTCCTTTTCTATGCTCTGAAATACCTTTAGTAGTCGTGGTGTTTACTCTTCTCTGAAAGTTTCGTAGAAATCTGCAGTGAGGCATTCAGGGCCAGGGCTTTTTTTTATTGGGAGTTTTTTGATTACCTCCTCAATTTCTTCTTTTCTTATGGATCTATTTAGTTGTTTTATGTCGGATTGTGTTAGTTTAGGTAGGTAGTGTGTTTCTAGGAAATCACCCATTTCTTCTAGGTTTTTAAATTTATTAGAGTAGAATTTTTCATGGTAATCTGATATGATTCTTTTAATTTCAGTCGGGTCTGTTGTAATATCGCCCATCGCATTTCTTATTCAGGTTATTTGCTTCCTCTCCTGTTTTTCTTTTGTCAGTTTGGCCAATGTTGTATCAATTTTGTTGATTTTTTTCAAAGACCCAGTTTTTGGTCTTGTTAATTCTTTCAATTGTTTGTCTGTTTTCTATTTCATTTAGTTCTGCTCTAATTTTTATTATTTCTTTCCATCTGGTGCCTGAGTGTTTCTTTTGTTGCTCTCTTTCTACTTGTTCAGGTTGTAGGGATAATTCTTTGATTTCAGCCCTTTCTTCTTTTTGTATGTGTGCATTTGTTGATACAAATTGACCCCTGGGAACTGCTTCCACTGTGTCCCAAAGGTTCTGATAGGAAGCGTTTTCATTCTCACTGGATTCTGTGGATTTCTTCATTCCATCCTTAATGTCTTGTATAATCCAGTCTTTTTGAGCAGGGTATTGTTCAGTTTCCAAGTGTTTGATTTCTTTTCCCTGCTTTTCTGTTATTGGTTTCCACTTCTTTGGCCTTATGGTCAGAGAAGATGCTTTGTAATATTTCAATGTTTTGGATTCTGCTAAGGCTTGCTTTATGACCTAATATATAGTCTATTTTAGAGAATGTTCCATGTGCACTAGAAAAGAAAGTATACTTGGTTGCTGTTGGGTGAAGTATTCTGTATATGCCTATGAGGTCAATTTGGTTGATTGTGGCATTTAGATCTTGCACGTCTTTATTGTGCTTCTTTCTGGATGTCCTTTCCTTTACTGAAAGTGGTGTGTTGAAGTCTCCTGCTGTTATTGTGGAGCTGTCTATCTCACTTTTCAGTGCTGATAGATTTTGTTTTATGTATCTTGCAGCCCTGTCATTGGGTGCATAAATATTTAATATGGCTATATCTTCTTGGTATATTGTGATTTTAATCATTATATAGTGTCCTTTCTTATCCATTATAATGGATTTAACCATTAAGTCCATTTTGTCAGAAATTAATATTGCCACTCGTGCTCTTTTTTGATTGTAGTTTGCTTGATATATTTTTTTTCCATCCTTTGAGTTTTAGTTTGTTTGTGTCTCTAAGTCTAAGGTGTGTCTCTTGTAGGCAGCATATAGAGGGATCTTGTTTTTTAATCCATTCTGCCACTCTTTCTTTATTGGTGCATTTAGTCCATTTTTATTCAGTGTAGTCATGGATAGGTATGAATTTAGTGCTATCATTTTGATGTCGTTTTTGTGTGTTGTTGACTGTTTCTTTTTCCCGCTTAATTTTATGTGCTGAGTAGATTATCTTTATATATTGTCCTTTCCTCATATTCGTTGTCATTGATTTTGTTTCTGCTGAGTTTCTACTTCTTTTTGATGAGTAGGATAGTCTGTCTCCTTTGTGGTTACCTTATTATTTACCCCTATTTTTCTAAATTTAAACCTAACTTTTATTTCTTTTGTATTGCCTTATCTTACTCTCCATATGGAAGATCTATGATTACATTTCTTAGTCCTTCTTTATTGTTTTAATGTTGTCTTCTTTTACATAATAACATCGCTGTTTCCCTGTTATGAGCTTTTTTTTTTTTTTTTTTTAAACTTCTTTGGTTTTTTTGATTTCCCTGTCTGGGTTGACTTCTGATTGCTCTGCCCAGTGTTCTAGTCTTAGGATGATACCTGATATTATTGATTTTCTAACCAAAGAACTCCCTTTAGTATTTCTTGTAGTTTTGCTTTGGTTTTTATGAATTCTCTAAACTTCTGTTTTTCTGGAAATGTCCTAATTTTACCTTCATATTTAAGAGACAATTTTGCTGGATATATGAATCTTGGCTGGCAATTTCTTTCTTCCAATTTTTTATATATATCAGCCCATTGCCTTCTTGCCTGCGTGGTTTCTGCCGAGTAGTCTGAGCTTATTCTTATTGGCTCTCCTTTGTAGGTGACTTTTTCTTTATCCCTAGCTGCTCTTAAAATTCTCTGTTTTTCTTTGATTAATGCAAGTTTGATTATAATATGTTGTGGTGACTTTCTTTTAAGATCTGCCTTATGTGGAGTTTGATGAGCATCTTGGATAGATATCTTCTCATCTTTCATGATATCAGGGAAGTTTTCTGCCAACAAATCTTCAACAATTCTCTCTGTATTTTCTGTTATGCCTCCCTGTTCTGGTACTCTAATCACTCATAGATTATTTCTCTTGATAAAGTCCAGCATGATTCTTAAGGTTTCTTCAATTTTTTAAATTCTTTTATCTGAATTTTCTTCAAATATATTAGTGCCAAGTGATTTATGTTCAAGTTCAGAAATTCTGTATTCTACTTGCTCAATTCTGCTCCTCTGACTTTCTATTGTGTTGTCTACTTCTGTAATTTTATTGTTAATCTTCTGAATTTCTGGTTGCTCTCTGTCTATGGATTTTTCCAGCTTATTAAATATTTCATTATGTTCCTGAATAATCTTTCTAATTTCTTCAATTGCTTTATCTATGTGTTCCTTGGCTTGTTGTGCATATTGCTTCATTTCCTTCCTGATGTCTTGAAGGGTTCTGTATATTAATCTTTTGTATTCTGCCTCTGATAATTCCAGGAATTCACTTTCATTTAGAAGATCCCTGGACTCTTTGTTTTGAGAGTTTGTTGAGGTGATCATGGTCTGTTTCTTTATGTGACTTGATATTGACTGTTGTTTCCAAGCCATCTATAAATTATTGTATTAATTTATGCTTGCTTACAGTGTCGTAGCTTCTTGCTTTGTTTTGTTTTGATATGTCCAAATGGGTTGCTCGAGTGAGCTAGCTTGATTATTTTCACCTTTGGAGCTCTGACATCCTGTCTCCAGATGGCTAGAGCTTTTCTCAGGTATATCACTCTGGGAGTCCAATAACTTTTCTTATAAGGGCTCAGCTCAGGTGTCCAGGTAGCTGATCATCAGGTGTGTGGTACAGGCTCTGTGCTACAGTCTTAGAGGGGCAAGGGTTATTGGTGTATGTACTAGTACCTGTTTGCAGCAGGGGGTTACACTCTGAACAAGACAGCGGTCTGAGAACAAACCCCCAAGTGTCTCTGAGGAAAGCACATCCCTGTTCCCTAGAGCATGTGTGTGGGTGGGTTCTGCAGACAGACCATGGGCACCCAATGTTTTTGGTTGTAAGGACTGGGAGGTACCAGTTATCATTGGACCCCTGTCGCGGGTGGCTGGGTGACCTCAGTGTAGCTACCAGTCCTTAGGCCCCTGATGTGGGTATGTGAGGACCCTGTTTAATGGGCAAAGCAAAGTCAAATATCAAACACCCACCTCTTCATCACACAGCAGAAATGGTTGAGTCCGCCAACAAAGGCCTATTCTCCTGAAATAGGCCATACAGGTACATGCAGAAGGGAAATGTGCTCAAAGTCCACGGACCGATTTTGCCTGGTCAGGAGCCACTTCTGTCCTGAGCTCCCCCAGTTAGTGGAGCTGGCAAATTATCTTTTCCCCCAATTGTAATTTTTTTCCTTCTCCAAGGTCAGGAGGATGGCTCTAGGCACTCAATAGTGTCTATCTCAGGCATAGGGAATTCAGCCACTGAAGCCAGCTTGGGGGTGAGGGGGTGTGGTAAAATATACCCAGATACTTTGCTTTTGCCGAGAGCTCCATTATTCTCTGGTTCTGGAGGTATGAGTAGGCTTTATGGCTGGCTGCTTCTCCCTGAGGAAACTATGGCTGAACGTTAGTACCAACCTGCCGCAGCTCTGGGAATGGTGCCTGAGGGCTCCCTGCGATTCAGGTCCAGTAACTCCTCTTTGCTTCTGATCTGTCTCTTTCTCCCCCGGCCCCCTGTTTATTTTCTAAGCTTGCCTTTGATCCTCAGGGCTCCTAGCTTGTCATAAATATACTTGTTTACTTGTTTTTTCAGGTCTTTGTTGTAAAGAGGCCTCCTCGGCAACATCTGTCTATTCTGCCATCTTGACTTCACCTGCATACCTCATTTTATTGTGCTTTGCTTTGTCGCACTTTCCAGATATTGTTTTTTTTACAAGTTGCAGCTTTGTGGCAACCCTATGTCAAGCAAGTATATCAGCATTATTTTTTCAACAGCGTATACTCACTTCATACCTGTGTGTCACATTTTGGTAATATTTACAATATTTAAAAATGTTTTCATGTCTTTATATCTGTTATGGTGATCTGTGATCAGTGATTTTTGGTGTTACTAATGTAATTGTTCTGAGATGCCACAAACTGTATCCAGGTAAGGCAGAGGACTTAGTCGATAAATGTGTGTGTTCTGACTGCTTTACCAACCGGCAGGCAGTTCACCTGTCTCTGTCCCTCTCCTTGGGCTTTCCTATTGCATGAGACATGAGAATATTGAAATTAGGCCAGTTAATAACCTTACAGTGGCCCCTAAGTGTTCAAATGAAAGGAAGAGTTACACGTCTTTCACTTTAAATCAAAAGCTAGAAATGATCAAGCGTAGTAAGAAAGGCATGTTGATAGCTGAGGTAGACCAAAAGCTAGGCTTCTTGGGACAAACAGTTAGCCAAGTTGTGAACACAAAGGAAAAGTTCTTGAAGGAAATTTAAAGTGCTACTCCAGTAAACACACGAATGGTAAGAAAGCAAAACAGCCTTATTGCTGATATGGAAAAAGTTTTAGTGGTCTGGATAGAATATCAAACCAGCCACAACATTCCCTTAAGCCAAAGCCTAATCCAGAGCAAAACCATAACATCTCAATTTTATGGAAGATGAGAGAGGTAAGGAAGCTGCAGAAGAAGTCTGAAGTGAGCAGAAGTTGGGTTCATGAGGTTTAAGGAAAGAAGCCATGTCCATAGTATAAAAATTCAAGATGAAGCAGCAAGCACTCATGTAGAAGCTACAGCAAGTTATCCAAAAGAGCTAGCTAATTGTCAAAGTTGGCTAAACTAAACAACAGATTTTCAATGTGGAAGAAACTGCCTTATACTGGAAGAAGAGGCCACCTAGGACTTTCCTAGCTGGAGAGGAGAAGTCAATGCCTGGCTTCAGAGCTTCAAAGGACAAGCTGGACTGTCTTGTTAGGGGCTAATGCATCTGGTGACTTTAAGTTGAAACCAATGCTCATTTACCATTCTGAAAATCCTGGGACCCTTAAGAATAATGCTAAATCTACCCTGTCTGTACTCTATAAATGGAACAACAAAGCCTGCATGACAGCACATCTGTTAACAACATGGTTTACTGAATATTTTAAGCCCACTATTGAGATCTACTGCTCAGGGAAAAAAAAAAAAAAAAGGATTCCTTTCAAAATATTACTGCTCATTGACAAGATACCTGGTCACCCAAGAGCTCTGATGAAGATGCACAAGGAGATTAATGTTGTTTTCATGCCTGCTAACACAACATCCAATCTGCAGCCCATGGATCAAGGAGTAATTTCAACTTTCAAGTCTTATTATTTAAGAGATACATTTTGTAGGGCTATAGCTGTCATAGATAGGATTCCTCTGTTGGATTGGAGCAAAGTAAATTGAAAAACCTTCTGAAAAGGATTCGCCATTCTAGATGCCATTAAGAACATTCATGATTCATGGGAGGAAGTCAAAATATGAACATTAAGAGCGGTTTGGAAGAAGTTGATTCCAACCTTCATGGCTGAATTTGAGAGGTTTAAGACTTCAGTGGAGGAAGTAACTACACATGTGATGGAAATAGCAAGAGAACTAGAATTAGAAAGGGAGACCGAAGATGTGACTGAATTGCTGCAATCTCATGATAAAACTTTAATGAATGAGGAATTGCTTCTTATGGATGGGCAAAGAAAGTTTTTTTCTCGAGTTGGAATCTATTCCTGGTGAAGATACTGTGAACATTGTTGAAATGACAACAAATAATTTAGAATATTATATATACTTAGTTGATAAAGCAGAGGCAGGGTTTGAGAGGATTGACTCCAATTTTGAAAGAAGTTCTACTGTGGGTAAAATGCTATCAAAAAGCATCCTATGCTACAGGGAAATCTTTTGTGAAAGGAAGAATCAATCAGTGCAGCAAACTTCATTGTTGTCTTATTTTAAGATATTGTCACAGCCACTCTAAACTTCGGCAACCACCACCCTGATAAGTCAGCTGTCATCGACATCAAGGAAAGACCCTCCACCAGCAAAAAGATTGTGACTCACTGAAGGCTCAGATGATGGTTAGCATTTTTTATCAATAAAGCATTTTTTTTTTTAAATTAAAGTGTACCTTGTTTTCTTAGACATAATGCTATTGCACACTTAATAGAATACAGTATGGTATAAATATAACTTTTGTATGCACTGGAAAATCAAAAAGTTTGTGTGGCTCACTTTATTGCAATAATTGCTTTATTGTGGAGATCTGGAACAGAACCTGTGATATCTCCAAGGTATGCCTGTAAAGAGTCATGCAATCATCACTTCTTCAACCATTGAGATTAATAGTATGTCCATTATAAGCCAGGCACATAAGCTTAAAGCCAGGAAAAAACAAAACAAAACAGAATTTCCTACTCTATGAAGCTTTCATTCTAGAAGAGTCAGAGAGGATACATAGTTAAACAAGGCACTTGTAGAATGGCATTTAAGAAGAAAGAGGGAGACCAGGATACTTGTTAGAAAATCAGAGATACATGCAGGCTTGAAATTTAAATAGAGTGGTCAGAGTAGGCTCCAAAGTGATGTTACTTTGAAGACAGCCACATGGCTATGTGGAAGGCATGCTTTTCATCAGAAGGGTGAATCATTGAAAAGGCTTGTGATGGGAGCTCAGCTTGTTTGTTCAATAAACAGTGAGGAGAACAGTGGGGCTGTATGCCATGAATAAGGAAAATAGTGAGAATATTGGTAAAAATATTGGCAAAAATTGTCAAAACCAACTTTTCAGAAGCTGAAAATTAATCACAAGCTTCTAGCATTTGGAGGAACATGGAAATGATGAATCTTGATCAGAAAAGTGATCTTTGTGGCATTACAAGTTGCCCTATACCTATTTACCCCTCCCAGTTCCACCCAAAAAAATAAAAATAAGATAGATTTGTCATTGGGTCAATTCTGATTCAAGGCAATCCTAAAAACCAACAGTCTGGCAATCACAGTAGCCTTGAAAACATAGATGGATTTGGAGGTCTCAAAAGCTCTATGCTCTGAGAATTATCGTTTTCTGACCTACCTGACAGTTCCCTGCAAAGCCTCTCTCATGGACATGTCTTTATTTGATGTGATTTAGAACTCACTCACAGCAAACAGCTTTTCACTTGGGGTGTTGGTTGAAAAAAAAAATCAGTAGCAATCATTTAAGATTGTTGATGCCTGAGGTAGCAATAACAGTTGAGAATAACAAGAAACTGACCACAAACCTTAGAAAGAAAGGCTGGAAAGGAATATGTCCATAGGGGGCTTTGAAAAGCTCATACAGATTCATGGGACTCTAGAAGGCCATGTACATGTGCAGGGCTCTGTGCCTATCCAGTAATGACCTAAGAAATTTTAATCCCCCAACTCTGGCTGACTTTGAAACTTTGTGCGAGACTTAAGAAAAGGTTAAGGCAGGGTTGCAAACTGCCTGCAAGAGCATGCAAAGGATGATCCAACACACACATAGAGTTCCTCTGCAAAGATGGAGATTTATTGATTCCAGGCATTTATGGAAGTTTCTTTCTAGTCCTTAGCCAACCATTAAGTCAATTGGGAAGAGATTTCACTGGTTACACATGATTAACATAGTATATAGACTTTATAGAACTAGTCCAGGAAAGTCATTAAACAAACAAAAAGCAGCAACAACAACAACAAAAATCCCAGAGTGGTAGAGATCTGATTTTCAGAGTTGCCACATTACTTATTTAAAATATCCAGTTTTCAACAACAGCAACAAATTATAAGACATGCAAAGAAACAAGAAAGTGTGCCTCATACACGGGGATGCAAACAATATAAATAATAGAAAAAAGAACAACATTAGAGAATTCCTACTTTCCTATTTCAAAATTTACTATAAAGCTGCAATAACAAAATGGTGTAGCTCAGAACAGAACTGGGAGTCCATAAACAAATCCTTACATTTATTTTTAACTGATTTTAGGCAAGGTTATCAGAACAATTCAGTGAGGCACTTCTATATTTTCTCATATATGTACATACCTCTACCTACCTGTGTAGGCATATGCCCATATCCATCCATATGTGGTCCTAGAAAACCAAATTGAAAGGTGTTCGATTATGTCTGAGAAGTATCTATAGCTGTGTCTTCAGTGAATATGTGTGCCTTCCCACACATATCTGTATTTACACATACATATTTTTTTTTATAGTTACTTCTACCTGTTCTACATATGGAGACCCTGGTGGCATAGTGGCTAAGTGCTACAGCTGCTAACCTAAAGAGTTGGCAATTCGAATCCACCAGGTGCTCCTTGGGAACTCTATAGGGCAGTTCTATTCTGTCCTATAGGGTCGCTATGAGTCAGAATTGACTTGAGGGCAATGGGTTTGGTTTTATGGGTTTTGGTTCTCACATATGTATACACCTGTGTATGCCTATACTTATCCATATGTGATCCTAGATTCATTTTTGTTCTTTGTTGGAGTTATCACCGTCTTATATATGGCAAATTCTTTGGCACAGGCATTTTTAAAAAGAATAATCTCGTCAACAAAGGGAGCTGGGACAACCGGATATCCACATGTAAAAGAATGAAATTGGGCCCTTGCTTCTCACCATATACAAAAATTAATTCAAATTGGAACAGTGACCAAAATGAAAGAGCTAAAATTACACTACTTTTAGGAGAAAACACAGGTGTCTTTGCAATCTTAGTCAGTGGTTTCTTTGATATAATACCAAAAGTACAAGTAATAAGGGAAAAGAAGAGAAAAATTGTTCTTCATAAAATAAATTAAAAAAAAATGTGCTTCAAAGAGCTCCACCAGGAAAGTAAAAAGATAGCACACAGAATGGGAAAATATGTTTGAAAATTGTATATTTGATAAGTAACTTGTTTCTCGAATATATAAAACTCTTACAACTTAACAATAAAATGGCAACACAGTTTAAAAAAACAAAAAAATGCAAAGGATTTGAATAGAGTTTACTCCAAAGAAGTACAATTGACAAATACACACATAGAAAGCATCATTAATCACCAGGAAAATGCAAATCAAGATTACAGTGAGATACCACTTCTGATGGGAAAGGTGACACCCAATGTGGTGTAGTGAGTACAGCATGACCAAAATAAATGATGTCACTGAGAAGTGCTCATAAGACAAAGATGCCTGTACCAAAGATTTTGACATATATAAGAGGGCAACAACTCCAACAAAGAACAAGAAATGAGCCTAGAATCATATAAGGATGGATATAGGCTTATCCATATATGGGTAGTTATAGGTGTATACATATGTAAGAACAGAAAAAAGTAACTGTATGTATGTGTAAATACAGATATGTGTGGGCAGGCACACATATTCATTGAAGATACAACTACACATACTTCTCAGACGTAACCAAACATCTTACAAGATTGGTTTTCAGGGTTTGAAAACCTAGGAACATAGTCTCATGGGACAACTCAGACAACTGGCATAATATAATTCACAAAGTTCATGTTTTGCATCCTAGTGAAGTGAGTAGCACTAGAGCGTTTAAAAGCTTGTGAGCATCCATCTGAGGTACAACTATTAGTCTCTACTCTTCAGGAGCAAAGGAGTAAGAAGGTAACCAAAATCTCAGAGAAGAAATAAATGTACAAGGCTAATACCCTACATGAGCCATGACTACAGCTACCCTGAGATCAGAAGAAATATTGCCTGGCTACCACCACTGACCAATCTGACCAGAGGTACAATAAATGATCCCAATGACATTGGAAAAAAAAAAAGGAACAAAACTCAAATTCTTAGTAAAGCCAGGCTACATGGACCATGTGAGACCAGAGGACCACCTGAGACTCTCGCCCTGAGATGCTTTTAAACCTTGAACCAAAGCTATCTTCTGAGATCACCTTTCAGCAGAAAAGCAGACTGACACACAAAATAAAGATTACCCAGTAGATTTATGACCTACTAAAAAAAGAAAATCTGTATGAGTCCAAAAGATCGACATTTAATCCAAAACAAAGATGAGAAGATAAGAGAGCAGGCAAACTAAAGTACTAGAAAAGCAACAACCAGAACACAGTCAAAGAGAATGTTGGCACAATGTGAAAAATGTAACTAATGTCATTGATCAATTTCTGTGGAAATTGTCAAACAGGAACATAATTTGCTGTGTAAACTTTCACCAAAATCACCGTAAAATATTGTTAAAAAAAAAAAAGTGAAACACCACTTCACATCCACTAGGATGGTTGTAATCCATAGCTATTGTACGTATACATACATACACACATGCGTACACACACACATCATTATAGATAGGTGATAGAGAGACAGATAGATGATAGATAGATAGATAGATAGATGATAGATAGATAGATGATAGATAGATAGATAGATAGATAGATAGATAGATAGATAGATAGATAGATGATAGATGATAGATAGATAGACTGATAGATAGAGAGAGATTGAATAGATTAGATAGATAGATCGATAGATGATAGGTAGATAGATGATAGATAGATGATAGATAGATAGATGATAGATAGATAGATAGATAGATAGATAGATAGATAGATAGATAGATAGATAGATAGATAGATAGATAGATAGATAGATAGATAGATAGATGATAGATAGATAGATAGATGATAGATAGATAGATAGATAGACAGACAGACAGACAGACAGACAGACAGACAGACAGATAGATAGATAGATAGATAGATAGATAGATGATAGATGATAGATTGATAGATAGAGACAGAGAGAGAGAGAGATGATAGACAGACAGATAGATGAGAGAGATGATAGATAGATGATAGATTGATAGATAGAGACAGAGAGAGAGATGATAGACAGACAGAGAGAGATGATAGATGATAGATAGATAGAAGATAGATAGATAGATGATAGATTGATAGAGAGAGAGATTGAATAGATAGATAGAGACAGAGAGAGAGATAGATGATAGATAGACAGATAGCGAGAGAGAGGATAAATAGATAGATAGATTGATAGAGAGAGAGAGAGATTGAATAGATAGATTAGATAGATTGATAGATAGAGACAGAGGGAGATAGATAGATGATAGACAGAGATAGAGAAAGAGAGATGATAGATAGATGATAGATTGATAGACAGAGAGATATTGAATAGATAGATTAGATAGATGATAGATACAAAGAGAGAGATAGATGATAGATAGACAGATAGAGAGAGAGAGAGAGGATAGATAGATAGATAGATGATAGATAGATAGATGATAGATAGATAGATGATAGATTGATAGAGAGAGAGAGATTGAACGGATAGATGTTCAATCAGTTCAGAGAGAGAGATAGATGATAGATAGACAGACAGAGAGAGAGATGATAGATGATGATAGAGAGATAGATAGATACATGATAGAGAGATAGATGGATAGATAGATGATAGATAGATAGAGAGAGAGATTGAATAGATAGATTAGATAGATTGATAGAGACAGAGAGATAGATAGATGATAGACAGACAGATAGATAGAGATAGATAGAGAGATGATAGATGATAGATTGATAGATAGAGATTGAATAGATAGATTAGATAGATGATAGATAGAGACAGAGAGAGAGATAGATGATAGACAGACAGATAGATATAGAGAGAGAGATGATAGATAGATAGATAGATAGATAGATAGATAGATAGATAGATAGATAGATAGATAGATAGATAGATAGATAGATAGATAGATAGATAGAGAGATAGATAGATAGATGATAGATGATAGATAGATGATAGATAGATAGATGATAGATGATAGATAGATAGATAGATAGATAGATAGATAGATAGATAGATAGATAGATAGATAGATAGATAGATAGATGATAGATAGAGAGAGAGAGATTGAATAGATAGATTAGATAGATTGATAGAGACAGAGAGATAGATAGATGATAGACAGACAGATAGATAGAGATAGATAGAGAGATGATAGATGATAGATTGTAGATAGAGATTGAATAGATAGATTAGATAGATGATAGATAGAGACAGAGAGAGAGATAGATGATAGACAGACAGATAGATATAGAGAGAGAGATGATAGATAGATAGATAGATAGATAGATAGATAGATAGATAGATAGATAGATAGATAGATAGATAGATAGATAGATGATAGATAGATAGATAGATAGATAGATAGATAGATAGATAGATAGATAGATAGATAGATAGATAGATAGATAGATAGATGACAGATAGATAGATAGAGAGATAGATAGATAGATGATAGATGATAGATAGATGATAGATAGATGATAGATAGATGATAGATAGATAGATGATAGATAGATAGATAGATAGATAGATAGATAGATAGATAGATAGATGATAGATAGATAGAGAGAGATTGAATAGATAGATTAGATAGATTGATAGAGACAGAGAGATAGATAGATGATAGACAGACATAGATAGAGATAGATAGAGAGATGATAGATAGATGATAGATAGATGATAGATTGATAGATAGAGATTGAATAGATAGATTAAATAGATGATAGATAGAGACAGAGAGAGAGATAGATGATAGACAGACAGATAGATATAGAGAGAGAGATGGTAGATAGATAGATGATAGATAGATAGATAGATAGATAGATAGATAGATAGATAGATAGATAGATAGATAGATAGATAGATAGGTAGATAGATAGATAGATGATAGATAGATAGATGACAGATAGATAGATAGATAGATAGATAGATAGATAGATAGATAGATAGATAGATAGATAGATAGATAGATAGATGATAGATAGATAAATAGATAGATGATAGATAGATAGATAGATGATAGATTGATAGAGATTGAATAGATAGATTAGATAGATGATAGATAGAGACAGAAAGAGAGATAGATGGTAGACAGACAGATAGAGATAGAGAGAGAGATGATAGATAGATAGATAGATGATAGATAGATGATAGATGATAGATAGATAGATAGATAGATAGATAGATAGATAGATAGATAGATAGATAGATAGATAGATAGATAGATAGTTGATAGACAGACGGACGGACGGATGGATGGATAGACAGACGGGTAGATAGATAGATAGACAGACAGATGATAGATAGATAGATAGATAGATAGATAGATAGATAGATAGATAGATAGATAGATAGATAGATAGATAGATAGATAGGTAATAACAAATATGGTCAAAAATGTGAAAAAATTGAAACTCATACATTGTTGGTGGAAATGTAAAGTAGTACAGTTACTTTGGGAAAAAAATTATTGCCAATTCCTAAAAAAGGTTCAAAGTAAAAGGACCACACAACTCAGCAATTTCACTCCTAGGCACATACCTACTAGAATTGAAAACATGTTTCCACATGTGCATGGTAGCATCATTAATAGTAGCCAAAATCTGGAAACAACTCAAAAACCTATCAACAAAATGATAACTAGATAAACAAGGTGTTGTGTAAATATAATGGAATATTTTTCAGCAAAACATAGAAATGAAGTACTGATACATGCTAGAACATGAATGAACCTTGAAAATATGCTAATTGAACAAGGTACTCATGAAAGACCACGCATTGTTTTTATTCCATTTATACCCAATGTCCAGAAAAGGCCAATCCATACAGACCAAAAGATGAGTAGTTTTGAGAGACTGGAGTGGAGGGAGTAGCAGGGAGTAGCTGTTAATGGGTACAAGGTTAGGTTTTGGAGTTACAAATATATTCTAGTACTGGTTTTACTGGATATTAGCGATCGTTGCACAGTCTTGTGAATATACTCAAAGCGACTGAATTTTACACCATAAATGGTGAATTTGGGGGATGGGAATTATATATCAGTAAAAAAAAGTAACCAAAACAAAGATATCTTGAGGGTTAAGCATTTTTTTATATGATGTCTACTCTGAAGGATCTACTGAAGCTGATTTGCACGCAGAGGTAGCCCAGATCAGATATATAGTAAGAGATAATTGTGTCTCGCAAGTCTATTATGTAGCTCTGGGACAAGTTTTTAAACCCAAAGTGTGAGACCATTTTTGTCCCAAGAGATTGCAAGCAGCAAAAAAGCATATGCAACAATTTTAGAAATAAAAATAAAAGTGTGGTCAGTATTTTAAGTTTACTTTTGAAAATATTCAGAAAGCGTCTCCAAGCATTTAATTCATTTGATTAATTTGATGTAATTCTATTAGTTTCATCAACAAAATCTTCAAATCCAGATGGAGTTGTAAAATAACTACTTTGTGGAATTACAGAAAGAGTGGGAGGAAGCTTAGTGACTTGATGGCAAATTCACCAGGAACTGTAATAGACAGTGGCCAATCTAGGAGGACATATCTTTCTCCTCCAAGTAGTTTGATTGGAAGTAAAAGTCTATTTATTATTGCAGGAGCAATCAAACAGCTGACAATGCTAAGAAAGTGATGTCCCTATTATTAAAAAATTCTACTTCTAACAATTTAGTAATGCTATTACTATAATATTACTATAATATAATAATTAGTATTTATGTAATTAATATTTCAATAAAGTTTCAGATTATTTCCCATGCCCCAGAATTTTACTTTTGTTTGTGGTATTTGGTGCCAGCCTTGATTTCAAAGAACTGCAGATATTAATAATTTGTCATTCAATATTTGTCCAAAATATGTGCAGTAAAATTTGGGAGAGCCAGAACCTGTGTAAGGTGGAAACCTGTCAGAGAAGGAATATGCAAATATTTTCCACTAAAAGAAGAAATAGAAAAACGGTAAGACTGCACCTCTGTCAAAGGCGGAAAATTTGTAAGATCTGAAAAAACATGGCAGTCCCATCTAGTTCTGGCTCTTAGGTGTTTCACTGTATTGGATATGCCTCTACCCTGAATTATAGGCTTTTCATATTTTTCCTTCTCCTGCTAACTGTAGAAATATATTTTCTAAGCTGTGAGCTAATTAACTTCTGTGCCCTATAAAATATATCTTCATGTAAAGGATGGTATTAAAATGTGCTAACTTTGCATTGATTTATGTTTTCTTCATTGTGAATAAAAATTAGAAGAATATCTCTTAGAGTTCCAATTTTTTAAATGAAAAATACTAATTTCCAAGGTCGTTGGAGCATTGATATAAATTACTCTATAATGATTTTGGTATTACTAAGTAAATGCACTCATATCTCCATGCATGGGTTGGTAAATTACCTTACAGGAGAAAATAAAAAGACAACCTGTGATTAGCATATAGCATCATAGTAATTCTATTTTCTTCAAGAAGCCCCACATGTATTCGCATTTTATATAGCCTTCATAATAGACCTCAGTCTTTTCATAGCTCAGAACGTTTTGCCACACCTTTCTCTGGTTTAGGTTTAACTTCTTCATATAGGATTATGACGAATATTTAATTCCATTATTTGTTCCGTGAATTTCAAGCTTTCTCTCACATTTGTTTATATGTATAAACAGAAACACATTTACACAAAGACATCTTTGGGCTTTAAATTCTAAGTTGCTTCCATTAGTTCATTTCATATCAGACAGTTGCTTAGCTAAAGTTAATTGCAGTGAGTCTGTTTTGAACTCTAATATAATATGCTTCCAACCACCTGACTGAATAACTTTATTAATACATGATTCAGATGCCAAAATTCATCAGATTCACCGCTTCTAAGATGGAAACATCCAATATATTATGACACGCCCTGAGAGAAAAATACCAAAGACAAAGCTTTCACATTAGCCCTAGTTCAGCAATGACTGAAAAATCTACTTTGCTTTATTTATTTTTTTTTTTCCATGTGATGAATGATATAAGGGCCAAAATTTATTTATAAAGCCTTGCTGAATTTCTTGGATGATTAGCTTAGTCTTCCATCTCATGATTCAAAGCAGCATTAGAGGCAAGGCATGTTGATATGCGTCAAGAAACTATCATTCTGAAAAACAATTAATTACCACCAAAAGAAAATCTGCAGCAAGAAATGGTAGTTTCTTCATTCACTCTTTGTGGTTACTCATGATTTTCTAAGTCTCCTTGTAAACTGTTAGAGAAAAAAATAGCAAAGTGAAAATTGTGTCATTTTTAGTGAGGGTAGACTAAATCACATTTTAGAAAAATTCCTTCTAGTGTCCTTTCCATTTGTGTAAGGTATAATACCTATTTAAATACAGTTTTTAAAGAACAACATCAATAGCAAAACTCCACATTAAACTGACTATATAGAAATACTCAGGGTGCATCCAAAATTCTGAAATGTGAGCATGTGAGAAGTAAATCTTCTGGAGCTGAAATATTATAAGATATATAAAATAAAATTCTAAACATAATATATTGTTGCATATTCACTTATTATAAAATAAGCATTTATGTAAGTTTTCAAATATTTTTCTAATGTATTTTCGAGTTAATGCATATTGTTATATTTTAAATTGTGTTCAATTTCATAAATTGGTGAAATAGAACCTGGAAGAGTACATAAAAATATTATTGTCTGGTTTAATATTTTAAGAGACAAATTCTAATTATTTTCTAGTAATCATTATGTTAACATTACTAATATGTTTCTACTCATATCTTCTCTAATGCTTATACTTTTCTGTTTTTGTTTTTTTTCTAAGACTGCACTTATTTTGAAATTATACCATGGAAAATTTGAAAAAGTACATTGAATAAACATATTTTTTTGTCTACGGCATTCACATAGAAATTTTTCTAGGCAAATTTTCTTTGTTCCCATTTTTAGTAAACCCTCCCTATCTATATAAAACCCAACACCAGACCCACTGCCGTCGAGTCGATTCCGACTAATAGCGAACCTATAGGACAGAGTAGACCTGCCCCATAGAGTTTCCAAGGAGGGCCTGGCAGATTCGAACTGCCTACCTCTTGGTTAGCAGCCGTAGCACTTAACCACTACACCACCAGCGTTTCCCCCTATCTATATAGTAATCATGAAATCAGTCATTTGTTCCACCAACCCCTGCCACAGCTGACCAGTCCATGATGGGGGGGTATCTGAGCCCTATGGTCCAATTGCAATTCCTTTCCTGAACCTTCTTATTCTTGCCAATCAATGACTGATCCAATACAGGCATTTGATCCAAGATGAGTCAATTATTTTCTTGACATAAATTTTGGAAACCAAACTGAAAAATAAAAGAATCAGTCTCCCTTAAGAAGATGCAACTCTCATATGTAAAATTCTAGTGTAACTGGAACATGTCTTTTCAGATATAACATGAAACTCTACCTTCTCTGACTTGTTTAAATTTCCCTGATGGAGCTCTTGTGACTACTAACTAGAGCCATACATTATAAAATTTTTAAAAGAAGCACCAGACTTCAGGTTCTAATTCTTTATTACTCCATGAAAGGTTAAAAAACAAACACCCAAATGGTCATGTTTTTACACCAAAATGCTTGAAATAGTTAAAATTGTCTCCTGCGATATCTTGGAATATGAATCATGTGCTTACTAAGTTGGCTGCCCTGTCAGAAGAGGTAAGGACACAGTTTTGTCACTGTATGTTAGTTGGCTTTGGCTGCTTTTTACAAAGTACCTCAATAAATGAATGAATGAATGGACAAATGAATGAATCAGTCAATAAATATATAGCAGTACAAAGAACTGGTCAACTTACAAGCAAAAGATATTAGAATGAGTACTAGAACTCAGGGACTTTAAAAGTAGAAAAAGCCAATAACTGAAGCGTCTCAAATAACAAGAGATGTTTTTGAGAAAGCCTCTGAGAAATAGAGCCCCAGAGCGATTTAAGTTAATGATGAGACAGAGGGTGTAACTACAGTAATGGCTTTCAGTGAGGTAAATGCGTTAGGGCATGGATCAGATTCAGGTGTTGCCTTTCTACTCATCACTCCTGATAATATAAAACCTCAAGGTTGTTCCTGTTAAGAGAGAGTGGTAGTAGTGAGTATGTTTTGTTGTTGCTGGATGACATCGAGTTGATTCCAACTCATAGTAACCCTGTGTGACAGAGTAGAACTGCCCTACAGGGTTTTCTAAGTGGTAATCTTTATGGAAGATTGCATATGGTAGGTGAAAGCAAACAATGAAGCAGATTTGAGAACTATGAATTAAGAGAAATTGAGATTATGGTTACTACTGCTTGGAATTGACCAGAGACAAAGACGTAAAAGGTCCACTAGGGTTTGTTGTTTTTTTTTGTTTTGGAAACTGATCTTTGAAAGAAAGAAACCATGAGCCTGGTATAAAAAGAAAAAATCTTGGTTTGTTACAGTAATTTGTTACACACACACACACACACACACACACGCACAAACTTTATTGAGCCTAACAACTTTTGAGTCTACAAACTATGAGCAGAAAATAGATTGAAAAAGCTTTAAAGTCCTCAAGGAAGGTGTATAACTTTAGACCATTTTCACATGTACACGAGAGGATAATGGCAAAGAAAGGATCACCAAAAAGGTGAAGCAAGAAGCTTCAGGGAATTAAAGATAAGGGAGCTAGCTGTTCAGAAGAGCAGAAACATGGCATAATCAATGAACATCATTCCCAATTCAGAAGCCCTCTGATGGTGTTTCCAAAGGAATTCTCAGAATTCCTATAGTCTCTCATTTTCCTGTGCTGTATATTTTGTACTGGCGGGGGGCGGGGGGGGGGGGGTGTTAAGAGGCTTCAGAAAATATGTCTTTTCTTCTTAGTTCTCTAGAACTATGGAGAAAAAAAAAATATGGAGAAGAACAGCCATATTCAACCTAATGCAGTCGCTTTCCTATCACTGTAAGTTCCTGAATTTTAAGCTGAATACAAAGATTGGAAAGATTGGATTGGACATTCCACTGTCTTTCTTGGGATAGGAGTTTTGTGATGGCTTTAAAAAATGTCTATACATTTTTTGACACTCCTATCTTTTCGGAGTGGAGCTTAATTCACCTCCCCTTGCGTGTTTTTTTTTGTTTTGTTTTTTTTTGAGTGTTGGTGGACTTAGTGACTTGCCTTTAATGACTAGAATATGTCATAAATGATGCTGTATTACTTCTAAGGCCAGGTCATAAAAGGCATATGTCATCCTCTTTGCTCTTCTTTGGATCACTTCCTCCGGGGAAACCAACTGCAATGTCATGAGGACACTTATGTCATCCTATAGACGCTTTCATGAGGCGAGGAGCTAAAGCCTCCTGACAACAGCCATGTGTGTAAGCCATTTTGGAAGAAAATCCCCTAGCCCCAGTGGACAAATCAACTGCAATCCACTCAGAAACGCAGAGCTAGAACCACCAGTAAAACTGCTTGCAAATATTTGACCCCCAGAAACTATGTGAGATAAGTATCTGTTGTATTAAGCTGCTAAATTATGGAGTAATTTGTTACATAGCAATATGAAACTAATACACGCTGTGAGTGTTCTGTTTGGAGTAAGGAGGCAGAAGGAGATTTGGTTACCTGGAAGTCGGAGAAACTTAATGATCGCTGAATATCCATTTCCTTTCCCTCATTTTCAAGCCCCTTTGTATTCAGTCAAAAGAATGTCTAGCTGTGTTCAATAGGCTTTAAGCAAAAGGCCATAAGTTACTTCCAAATGGAAGCATAGTAATAACAATAATCTTGAAGGTCATATGTTGAGATGATGGAGCCACAGAAAATCCTATCCACATCCCTGGATAGGATCTACCTCTACTGGGAAACACTAGAGAGAAAACTCTACACCCTCTCCATCACTAACACTTTCTTGTTCATGGGAAAAGAATTACAACGATCAGAGTATTCTTTCCTCTGAAATGAGAAATCACCTTCATCCTCTTATATCCCCTAGTACTTCCGTTCTTGGTGCCTGAGAGGCAGGGAGGCAATGCTGCACACCTAGCTGCTTACCATTTTCTCTAAACTTCGGGAGCCTGGTGTGTGAGACAAAACTGGGTATTTGTGAGCGGTTGGAGAAGAGGACTCCAGTTGCATGTCCTGTGCCAGGTCTTCTCAAGTACCAGAGAGAGGGAAGAAAAAGGGAAAATGAGAGTGGGGGTGAAGGGTCTGTAGGAGTCCTGTGTGTTCTTATCACTCTTCTCATGTATAAGGAAGGATCTAAAGAAGAACATTGACTTGTCCTAGATTTTTTTTCCTTTCTTTTTTTATTGTTCTTTAAGTGAAAGTTTACAAATCAGGTCAGTCTCTCATACAAAAACTTACAGACACCTTGCTATATACTCCTAGTTGCTCTCTCCCTAATGAGACTGCACACTCCTCCTCTCCACCCTGTATTCCCTGTGTCCATTCAGCTAGCTGCTGTCCCCCTTTGCCTTTTCATCTCACCTCCAGACAGGAGCTGTCCACCATAGTCTCACCTGTCTACTTGAGCCAAGACGCTCACTCCTCACCAGTATCATTACCTGTCTTATAGTCCAATTCAACCCCTGTCTGAAGAATTGGCTTTGGGAATGGTTCCAGTCTTAGGCTAACAGAAGGTCCAGGGACTATGACCTTCAGGGTCCTTCTAGTCTCAGTCAGACCATTAAGTCTGGTCTTTTTACGACAATTTGGTGTCTGCATCCCACTGCTCTCCTGCTCCCTCAGGGGTGCTCTGTTGCGTTCCCTGTCAGGGCAGTCATCAGTTGTAGCCAGGCACCATCTAGTTCTTCTGGTCTCAGGCTGATGAAGTCTCTGGTTTATGTAGCTCTTTCTGTCTCTTGGGCTCATAATTACCTGTCTTTGGTGTTCTTCATTCTCCTTTGCTCCAGGTGGGTTGAGACCAATTGATGCAACTTAGTTGGTCGCTTGCTAGGGTTTAAGACCCCAGACTTGTCCGAGATATTTAAATGGACACAGTGAATTAATTCCTGAGAAGTATGAACCAATCCAAGAAGCAGCAGAATTTCAGTTGTATTGTGTGTCATTAAGTCGATTCCGCCTCATAGCAACCCTATAGGACAAGAGTAAAACTGTCCCATAGAGTTTCCAAAGGTGTAATCTTTATGGATGAAGCTCTAATGGCACATTCATTAAGAGTTCGGCTGCTAACCAACAGGTTTTGAGTTAAAATCCACCAGCCACTAACTGGAAATCCTATGGGGCAGTTCTACTCTGTCTTACAGGGTTATGAGTCTGAATTGACTCCATGACAATGGGTTTGGTTTTTTGGAGTCTTTATGAAAGTTTTCTCCCACAGGGAAGAGCAGTTGGTATTTTTGAACTATGTGTCTTTCACTTAGGAGCCCAGCCCTTAACCTTTAAATCACCAGGGCTCTTTAGCAGAGTTCCTAAAAACCATTGTTGTAGAATTGATTTTGACTCAACCTACCAAGTATAACTCACAGCCTCTATTATGGAGTTCCTGGATGATGGAAACTGTTAACATACTGGGATGCTAATGGAATGGGTGGAGGTTTGAGTCCACCCAGAGGCACCTCAGAAGAAAGGCCTGATGATCTATTTTCCAAAATTAAGCTGCTAAAAACCGTATGGAACACAGTTCTACTCTGACATACATGGGGTCACCATGAGTCAGAATCAATTCAATTGCAACTGGTTATTACAAGCATCTTTAAGGGGATTAAGGTTGACACAGTCCTGAAGTGTCCCATAGGGGTCCTCAATGAATTAAGTTAGATCTGTTAATGGGCTGAACTGTCAGCATTAATTTCAAAGGTGTGATTAGATGCATGATTTCAACTTAGAACCAATAACTTAGGTGTTTGTTTTCAAAATTATGTTTGCATTTTTTTTGGTATTTTTCTCCATAAAGGTCTTAATTTTTATTTTTTCTAATTTTAATTTAATGGGTCTGAAGTGCAATGGAAATTTGTAGGAGTCCATTATAGGAGAAAAAAAAATAAAAGAATAGACAAGAAGGTGAGTTTATCGAAGATAATGGGGACAGTTTACGTGCACAGTGGTTCAGAGCTATGGCTGCTGGCCAAAAGGTCAGCAGTTTGAATCCACCAGCTGCCCCTTGGAAACCTCATGGGGCAGTTCTACTCGGTTCTATAGGGTCGCTATGAGCCTGAATCGACTGGACCACAATAGGTTTGGCTTTGGTAGTCCCTGACTCACAGTGGTGTTCAGTTCTGAAGACACTGTCATGAACTGGTTCTGCTATAAGTCCAATATTTTTTGTTTGTTTGTTTTCATTATTATTGCCTTTTATTATCAGTATCTTTATAAATCTGATCCTTACTTTTTGGGCCTAAGTGTAGTAACAATGAAGCTGGAGTCTCAATGGCTGTAGGGCATGTGCCCAATTCAACTGTCATATGTTGTTAGAATTACCATTACCCAACTTTTTATCTGTTATCACTCCCTACACTGATACCAACGCAGGCTTTATTGCAGATCCTCCATAGTCTGCTATTTGACACTGTTTTGATCAGTAAATTGTAACACTGAACATCTTCAAGCAAACATCCGAGAATTATAACATCAGCAAATTATACACCACAATATTATTAATGATAAGATGTACAAAAAAAAAAAAAAGACCACCCTAAACATGGTTAGTTGTAACTGAAATATGTGGTATGTCAGTTTTACTGAATCTCTGTGACACTGAGTCACCAGTTGGGCAAAAGCAAAGGAAGAAAACTTTATTTGGTTGGCCAAGCAAAGGAGCTCACCAGGACCTGCGTCGCCAAGATGGCTCTCCGATAGGCAGGCACAGGGGTTTATATATGGGGAGGAAACAGAATAGGGGTGGGCTCTTCTTCAGGGCGTGTCCAGAGGAGTGGTCCATCTGTATTGGTGGACAGCTCCTGTAATAATGCCAATCACCAGGTTGTCCCTGTCACACTGGGGCCATGACAGAGGCGAAATGGCGGCTTAGCTCTGCTCAGCTGCCATCCGGCTGTTTCTCTTCTCATCAACGACCACCTGTAGTTTAATGACTGGTGGAAACAAGAAAGCTGGTTTGAGGCACAGGTGCTGGGCAGGTTTCCAAACACAGCAGCATAGTGGCCTCAACACAATGTCATATTCCCTGTTCCTTTAGGGTCATTGGCAAACATGTGAACCCCCAGGTGTTGAATGTGAAATATCAAAAGTTTTCTGTACAGCCCCCCCTTCTGTTTTTTCTAAGAAAAACATAACATATTAAAACTTGCAGAATTCTTTACTGGTTACAAATTTCATTCACACACATCTATATAATGTAAATATTAGCTGCTACAATTCGTTCTGAGGATTTGTACAGAAGGCTCTGATATGTCAAAAAGCAGAGTAAAATTATAAGCATAGTGAAACAAAGAAAAAAGCACAGCTTGTTTTTTGGTAAGAATTTATAAACATGAAAGCAAACTAAAGTCAACAATAGAAATATACTGCATAATATAAAAAAAAAAAAAAGGAATAGAAAAAGCTTCCCAAGCATAATATATTCCATGGTTCCAGAAGGGTAAAATATAAAGTAACAACAATAAGAAAAATAATAAACAATAAATCCCTATGACAAAGGACAAAATATTTATCTTTCATCTCTTTGAATAATTTTGTTTCCTTGCTTTAACGGGTTCCATTAAACTATCCAGAATAATGTCAAGTAAAGGTAAGGCTCAAAGAGATCACAGGAATTCCCAAGTGGCCTGTGTTGCGGTTTACAGATTTGGGTAAGTCATGGCACTATTTTCTAAAATCCCAAACTAAGAATGCCTTAGGCAGTCTGTCAAGAAAGAACAGAAAACAGTTTATGAAGCAAGTTTCTGCTGTGTTACAAATTATCACACTTACAGTTGAGCAAGCTGTACATCTTGTCTTCAGTCCTACTGCTTCCATGCATTTGGATGAGAAACCCATTACAGAACAAAAGCAGTATTCCAGTCCTCTCTGTATCATTGTTTCCTATAACAATTCAAATCAATCCATCACAGAGTTGGTCTCCAGACTGGGAGTTGCAATTAGCCTTTGCTAAAGGAGTATTTTACATTATGAGACCATCAACAAATACAAAGAAAGGGTAAAAGCCTTCCTCATTTCTTCCTGGACTTCTCTGTAAATCTTCATGTGTTTATGCACAGCTCCTGAGGGACCTCTCTCCTAAGGCACTCCATTGTTCTTTTCAGAAAGGATAAATTTTCTGTATGTGGTTTTGTGTAATGAGCTCAGAATGGATTGTTGTCATTAGTCATAGCCTCCATGTGAAACTCTTAATCTTGCTGAAGATATTCTAGTTAAATTCCAAGAAATGGTCTTTGTTTGACTTGGATATTTATGGAGAAGGAGAAGCAATTGGCCTCTCTGTCCTTGAGAGAGGTAATTGAACTGAGGACATTTGACTCCCCTGGAGTGACTCATTAATCATGAGAGTGATTCAAATGCAGAGGGGAATGCTTTCTGTTTCAGCTGAGAAAGTTGTTCAGAATAGGAAGAAGGGATTATGAGAAAATTATGTCTAAAACTCTACTCCCTCTCCAAGTGCCACTGATCTTCTCCAGGCCATTTTCGAGGATAAACGGCCCATTCATGTCCTTTTTCCTTCCATTCTGGATGCATTGTGACATATAGTGGGCATACTAGCTTTCTGCAGTCGTAGGGACCCTCAGTGTCCTACAAAACATGAAGAGAAGTCAAACCTCATCATCATCATAAACCGAAAAAAAAAAAAAAAAGCCTGACTCATGGCAACCCTACAGCGCAGAGTAGAACTGCCCCATAGAGTTTCCAAGGAGCGCCTTGTGGATTCCAACTGCCAACTTTTTGCTTAGCAGCCATGGCACTTAACCCCTACACCACCAAGATTTCCATCATCATCATAAAAACCCAGACCCAGTGCCGTCAAGTCAATTCCGACTCATAGCGACTCTATAGGCCAGAGTAGAACTGCCCTGTAGAGTTTCCAAGGAGTGCCTGGTGGATTTGAACTGCCAACCCTTTGGTTAGCAGCCATAGCACTTAACCACTACGCCACCAGGGTTTCCGTTATCATCATCATAGCTAACACTTATTAAGAACTGAATTTTTTCCAGGCTCTGTGCTAAGCAACATACATGCATATTACATGTGATAAGAGCAAGAATATCATAACAATCTTATAGTTGGTTAGTCTTACTAGCCATATACTGACCAAGGTTCTTCAGCGTGAGGTGGTCCTGGGAAACAAATCTAGGTCCACCAATAGCCCTGGAATGATCCATTTCTCTTCTTGGCAACAGCTTGGTACTGACGCTCCTCCATTTGCTAACCGGGTGTCCTAATCTCTTAAGATTCTGAATATGTTCCTCTTTATCAATTTGATCACTGTTTGCTCATTATACAATATCCGGCACAGTTTTTGTTATTGCTTTGAATGTTTTATTTTTCTCTAAGGTGTTTCTCAGAAACTACAAATTCAATGACTAAGTAAGAATGCTTTCTGGCTAAATTGCAACAGGTGCTGCGCAAATTCTAAGGTTCAAAACACTTGTTCCTTGGTTTAGGAGTGTTAGCTCACCATTTCTGAAGAGCTTTATCTGTGTGAGAAACAAAATGGGAGTTTCTTTACTGAAGACAGCCTAAAAAACCTGTTGCTGCCGAGTCGATTATGACTCATAAATCCTCAATCTATCACTTACTAACAATGCAAAAACAGACGCATTAATTAACATTTATTAATTTTCTCATCTGTAAAATGAGGATAATATTATATCTACCCCATGAGGTTGTTATATGTAATAATAATAAGCTTCACTTAGACTAGGGCCATGGTAGATGCAAAACAAACAGGGGCTCCTGTTTCCTTATCTCCCTCCTCTCATAAAGTGTATGTCTGCAAGCGAAATTCAAGGAGGTATCCAGGGCGACTGCATCTGCAGCAATGCTACTCAAAGGCCATCATGGATAGGTCTCTGCCATTGCAAATAGAAATAACTAGAAGCATTTAAGCCAACCTCAGATTAAATTCTGCTGCAAGAGCATATATTTATGAACCGACACCAACCCAGTGCCGTCGAGTTGATTCCAACTCATAGCGACCCTATATGCGTGTTTCATTATGATGATATTTATGAAACACGCATTACTTACAAAAACCCAGAGCCATCCAGTCGATTCCGACTCATAGCTACCCTATAGGACAGGGTAGAACTGCCCCACAGAGTTTCCAAGGAGCACCTGGCAGATTGGAACTGCCCACCCTTTGGTTAGCAGCCGTAGCACTTAACCACTACGCCACCAGAGTTTCCACGCATTAACTATTCGTAATTCATACAACCTGTTCCATAGCTCACTGACATCACAGCCTTTTGTCCTTTTAAGTATTTTAACCGCGCTCTTTTTTTTTTTTTTTTCTTCATGAAAGGTTCACACAGGGCAGACACAGTGACATTCTTGATGCATCATGAAATCAGAAATCATTCTAAAGCAAAATTGGACACAGGGCTGATTAGGCAACAGTCTTCGGAGATCATTCCCAAGAAGTGACATGGAGAGACTTTGAGGACTATTACAACTTGTTCAAGCCAAAATGGGGGTGTTTCTAAACTATTTTAACCAATGTATATGTCTTAAATACCCTTTACTTTACCAATGAGAATTCATTTCTAGCATTTATCACCATAACTATAAATTTCCACATGAAAACTCATATTTGTCATTCATTGCTTTAGTTTCCTAGTGTTTGTCTGGAATACCACTAGTGGGTAGCATTAAGAAACAGAAATTTATCCACAATTCTAGAGACAAAAGTACAAATCAGGGTCTTGGCCTTGAACATTTCTTTCTTGTAGGCAGTCCTGGACATTCCTTGGTTCCTTGTCTTATAGGCAATCCTCACCATATACCTCCTTGTGTGCATATCTTTGTGTCTAATCTGGTCTTTTTATAACTTAGAAATGATTAGATTTAGAAAACATCCAAATTAATTATAGTTTAATTAACACAACAAAGAAAGCCCCAGTTCTTTTTTTATAGGATTCCAACACATGTTTTGGGAGAACACAACTTAATCCATAATATTTGTTTTGCAAATTAGCAAAGATTTTGGCTGACCAAGATACTGATGGTAGAAATTCTTGTTTAGCGCCCTCTGGCGAGTGGCTCTTTTTTGTATGATCTTGTTGTTCTTTTTGTTGTTGTTGTTAGTTGTCCTCCAGTCAGCTCTGAATCATGGCAACCTTATGTGTAACAGAATGAAATGTTTCCTGCACCTGAGGCATTTTTATGATCATCGATATGTTGAAATGCATTGTTGTGGCTACTGTGTCAATCCACGTCATTAAGAACTTTTCTCGGCCTTCTACTTTACTAAACATAATGTCGTTTTCTAGTGATTGGTTTTTCCTGATGATAAGTCCAAAGTAAATGAGCCAAAGTCTTGCCATCTTTGCTTCTAAGGAACATTCTGGTTGTATTTCTTCTAAGACATATTCTTTTGTTCTTTTGTCAGTCCATAGTATATTCAATAGTCTTTACCAACACCGTTGTTGGAATGGATCACTTCTTCCTCTGTTTTCTCTCTCATTATCCAACCATTGCATGCATATAAATTGATTGAATTGACTGTGGCTTCAATCAGACACATATTTTTAGCCCTCAAAATGACATCTTTGCATTTTGAAACTTTAAAAATATCTTCTGCAGAAATTTGTTCAATGTAATACGTTGTTTGATTTCTTAACTGCTGCTTCCATGGATGTTTATTGTTGATCCAAGTAAAATGAAATTGTTGACATCTTCAATTTCTTCTCCATATATAGCCCTAGCTGATCATCACTGAAGTCTGAATTATCAATAGCATGTCAGCTGATCACCCTAGAATTAAAGTATAAACAAATTGCCACCTACACAATGTCACATTGACTATACGAAAAATGCCACCTATCCAGTGTCACTCTGAGAATACTAAAAACATTGTGCTGAAATATTTCACATAACTCGTACCCTGAGTCTTGCGACATCTTTGTGAGATAGGTAGTGCAACTATGTTTGTTAGATTCTTATAGATGAGGGAAAATGGGTCCAAAAATCTGGCTTGCTCAAGTTTATATGACTATCAAATGGGAGAACCAGGAATTTTGACCCTTTGCCTGGTGGAATCTCTATTTCAAGGTTTTTTAAATGTAAAAAAGCCATGATGAACCACATCACACCTCTTTAAAAAAGAAAGAAAGAAGCAATAAGAAAACCTTTTAAATTGTTTATTACCATACAAGTAACACACTGCTGCAATTGAAAGAGCTAAAATTGGGATAAAAGAGACATTCAATATCAGACTTATGATTTTATAAACTGTATGGCTTTGTGAAAGTGACTCAGTCTTTTAGGATTCCTATTTATGAACCTAAAACTGTGGGTAAATCATGTCTGTATCGTTGAGTTTTCTGTCAGATTGTCAATAAAATATAGAAAGGTTCTGGCACATAGTAAATATTATATCATCTCCTTGAGGGTGGAAACAAGGTGTAATGCTTTGTTAATTAAGATTCCTGATACTAAATCAGGGATCAGACAACATGAATTAATATGAATGGTGACTAAATTTCATGTCTACTATTCCTCAATTTCTAAAAGTGTTTTTCTTAAGGATTAAACTAAAAATGCGACTGAAAGAGAGCATTCATCGGCATGACTCTTAAGAATGTTTTGAGGGCTTCCTATGACTTCTATCTGGAGGTCCATGATTTCCATTAGTATCCTTCCCAGCCGATGAAAATACCCACGGAATTAAAGTCGAACTTACATTCTGGCTCTGAAAATACAGAATGAAGACAAGTCCGTGATTTCTCATCCCCAAAGTGTTTGCCCCCTAATGGTCCAATTACACAGAAATTCTGGAGGCATCAGAAATATAAATTTCAATGTCAATAAATATAGGAACCACAGATCTTGTAAGAATTAATTATATATTTACAGTTACAGTGTCTCAAGACCCTGAGTTGCTAAATTCCAATAATAAAATCATTTCTAGTATAAAGAAAATCATCTAGTGAAAGTCAGCACAATGTGACTAAGGTAGTCACAGAAACTTCATAGACACAGCCAAACACTCTGAGGAGCCGAGTTACTGGGCTGAGGACTGGGGACCTGCATCTTAGGGGACATCTAGGTCAATTAGAATAAAATAGTGCATAAAGAAAATGTTCTATATCCAAATTTGATGAGTAGGCTAGGGTATTAAAAGCCTGTGAGAGGCCATCTAAGATACATCTACTGGTCCCATCCTTTCCGGAGCAAAGGAGATTGAAGGAAACCAAAGACTCATGGAAAATGTTAGTCCAAAGGACTAGTGGACCACAGGCACCACAACCTCCACCAGCCTGAGCCCAGGACAAATAGATGGTGCCTGGCTACCACCACTGACCGCTCTGACAGAGACCACAATAGAGGGACCTGGACAGAGAGGGAGAAAAATGTACAACAAAATTCAAACTCACAAAAAAAGACCAAACTTACTGGTCTGGCAGAGACTCAAGGGAACCCGAGACTGTGGCCCCCAGATACCCTTGTAACTCAGAACGAAGTTCTTCCCGAAGTTCACCCTTTGGTCAAAGATTACAGAGGTCTATAAAACAAGCCATAACACTTGACGAACGTGTTTCTTAGCTCAATTATGTAAGTGAGACCACAAGGGAAACACCTGCCCCAAAACAAGAGAAGGCAGGAAGAGACAGAAAAACAGGACAAATGGAAACAGGGAACCCAAGGTGGGGAGGGGAGAGTATTGACTCATCTCAGGGATTGCAACCAATGTCACAAAATAATTTGTGCACAAATTGTTGGATGAGAACTAATTTGCTCTTTAAACTTTGACCTAAGGCACAATAAAAGGAAAAAAAAAAAAAAACAGAAAAGAAAATCACCCATTAATATTCTTCAAAGAAGCACAGCAGAAATAAGACAGCGATTGATAATTATCTTGACAATATTAAAGTTACTTTGATATTCACTAGCTTCTATTCATTTTTCCACATATAACCTATGATTATTGATAATTATTTTTGACTAGGCTTATTATATTGCTATTAATATTTAAAGAATATAAAGTGAAAAATTGTGTAATATGTCCACGAAAACTGATACTCAAACCAGAGCAAAAATGAAAGAACCTCAAAATGCTAATTTAGTCTTTCTCACAAAACCTACAGTATGTCCGGATCCCTCTCTCTACCCATTTAATCGACTTCACTCCCTTATTTTAAAACAGCAAATAAGATGATCTTGCTTCTCCGTCCACCCATTTAATTAACTTTACTCCCTTATTTTGAAACAGCAAATAAGATGGTCTTGCTTCTCCATTCTCCCTACTTACAAGGATAGCCATTATTGGTCCTGTAGACATTTTTACTTTCATACTCGCTCAGTGTATAGAAATCTGTTCTGTGTTTATTCCCATTTCTATTACGTTTCTGCAATAGCGCTAATCTATATGGATGAACAAACTAACAGTGAACAACAATGTTCTCAGAACATCTGCTTGACAACTGAATGATGTAATATTGCACAAACACTGTTTTTCAAACACTCATATTTCAAATACTAGCAAGAGCCATAGCAACATGCAGACCACCACAGTATGAGAAACTGACAGGTAGGTGGTGGAAGAGATTAATTTACAAACATTTATTTTCATTTCTATAGCATATTGCATTTATGACTCTACAAAGATATTTATCCACTGTCATGCTTTATTTGCATGAGATATAGCACAGGTATATATGCACAAATATGTATATATATATATATACACAAATATATACATTAATTTTATAAAACCTATTTTTTTTTTTATTCATCCACTGCAGTTCAAATCCATCAGCCACTCCTTGGAAACCCTATGGGACAGTTCTACTCTGTCCGATAGGGTCGCTATGTGTCAGAATTGACTCAACGGCAATGGGTTTGATTCATGGTTGATTTATCCACTATCATATCACCATTTTCATCGTCTCCACTGCCATGAACACAGCTTTGGAATTCTTCCTCATCTCTTCGTACACAGGGGCAATAGATTCTCTACAGTCGCATCTGAAAATGGAAGTCTTGTGTGGTAGGATATTTACATCCTCACATTTGCTCATTAATGATCATTTAATGTGTTTTTAATGTGTTTGTGCTAATTCACACACACATTATGCAGTGTTAAAGTTTTCTCAGCTTTTAAGGAGAAAAGGACGGGGGGGGGGAACCCAGTTACTTCACATCATCATCATAAGATATCTTTGTTCATATTTTTCATTTTTTTGGCCAATTTTTTGGCTGTGAATTCACATCTTCTTTGTGGTTTAATTTGCTTTTCTCAGATAATTAGTGTGCTTGAGTATCGTTTTATACTTTTATTGATTGTCCTGTATTTTTCCTCTTATATGAAGTGCCTTTTTTTGCTTTCTGGCCACATTTTTATCGAAATATAACTTATACAAGCACACAAAAATTTTAACTGTGCAGCTGAATGAATTTTTACATTTGTATATACAGTGTAACCAAACAATATATCAAGGTTCAAAGTTCTCAGATTCCCCTTCTCAAAGGACACCGCTGAGATAAACACTATTCTCATTTTTATCTCCATATATCAATTTTGCTATTCTTTTTTTTGAAATAATTTTTATTGTGCTTTAAGTGAAAGTTTACAAATCAAGTCAGTCTGTCACATATAAGCTTATATACACCTTACTGCATACGCCCACTTACTCTCCCCCTAATGAGTCAGCCCGCTCCCTTCTTCCAGTCTCTCCTCTCATGACCATTTTGCCAGTTTCTAACCCTCTCTACCCTCCTATCTCCCCTCCAGACAGGGGATACCAACACAGTCTCAAGTGTCCACCTGATACAAGTAGCTCACTCTTCCTCAGCATCTCTCTCCAACCCATTGTCCAGTCCCTTCCATGTCTGATGAGTTGTTTTCGGGAATGGTTCCTGTCCTGGGACAACAGAAGGTTTGTTTCTTCTAGTCTCAGTCAGACCATTAAGTCTGATCTTTTTATGAGAATGTGGGGTCTGCATCCCACTGTTCTCCTGCTCACTCAGGAGTTCTCTGTCATGCTCCCTGTCAGGGCAGTCATCGGTTGTGGCCGGGCACCATCTAGTTCTTCTGGTCTCAGGATGATGTAAGTCTCTAGGTTATGTGACCCTTTCTGTCTTGGGCTCATAGTTATCGTGTGACCTTGGTGTTCTTCATTCTCCTTTGATCCAGGTGGCTTGAGACCAAATGATGCATCTTCGATGGGTGCCTATTAGCATTTAAGATCCCAGGCACCACAGTTCAAAGTGGGATGCAGAATGTTTTCGTAATAGAGTTTATTATGCCAATTGACTTAGAAGTCCCCTTAAGCCATAGTCCCCAAACCCCCGCCCTTGCTCCGCTGACCTTCGAAGCATTCAGGTAATCCAGGAAACTGCTTTGCTTTTGGTCCAGTCCAGTTGAGCTGACCTTCCCTGTATTGAGTATTGTCCTTCCCTTCACCTAAAATAATTCTCATCTACTAACTAATCAGTAAATAACTCTCTCTCACCCTCCCTCCCCCCTTTGTAACCACAGAAGTATGTGTTCTTCTCCGTTTTTACTATTTCTCAAGATCTTATAATAGTGGTCTTATACAATATTTGTCCTTTTGCCTCTGACTCGTTTCACTCAGCATAATGCCTTCCAGGTTCCTCCATGTTATGAAATGTTTCACAGATTCCTCACTGTTTTTTATCGATGCATAGTATTCCATTGTGTGAATGTACCATAATTTATTTAACCATTGATCTATTGATGGACACCTTGGTTGCTTCCAGCTTTTTGCTATTGTAAACAGTGCTGCAATAAACATGGGTGTGCATATATCTGTTTGTGTGAAGGCTCTTATTTCTCTAGGGTATATTCCGAGGAGTGGAATTTCTGGGTTGTATGGTAGTTCAATTTCTAACTTTTTAAGAAAACGCCAGATAGATTTCTAAAGTGGTTGTACCACTTTACATTCCCACCAGCAGTGTATAAGAGTTCCAATTTCTCTGCAGCCTCTCCGACATTTATAATTTTGTGTTTTTTGGATTAATGCCAGCCTTGTTGGAGTGAGATGGAATCCCATCGTAGTTTTAATTTGCATTTCTCTAATGGCTAGTGATACAGAGCATTTTCTCATGTGTCTGTTAGCTGCCTGAATATCTTCTTTAGTGAAGTGCGTGTTCATATCCTTTGCCCACTTTTTGATTGGGTTGTTTGTCTTTTTGTGGTTGTGTTTTAACAGAATCATATAGATTTTAGAGATCAGGCGCTGGTCAGAGAAGTCATAGCTGAAAATTTTTTCCAATCTGTAGGTAGTCTTTTTACTCTTATGGTGAAGTCTTTAGCTGAGCATAGGTGTTTGATTTTTAGGAGCTCCCAGTTAGTTGGTTTCTCTTCGTCATTTTTAGTAATGTTTTGTATTCTGTTTATGCCTCGTATTAGGGCTCCTAACATCGTCCCTGTTTTTTCTTCCATGATCTTTATCATTTTAGTCTTTATGTTTAGGTCTTTGATATAACCTGGAGTTAGTTTTTGCACATGGTGTGAGGTATGGGTCCTGTTTCATTTTTTTCCAAATGGATATCCAGTTATGACAGCACCATTTGTTAAAAACACTATCTTTTCCCCAATTAACTGACACTGGGCCTTTGTCAAATATCAGCTGCTCTTATGTGGATGGATTTATATCTGGGTTCTCAATTCTGTTCCATTGGTCTATGTGCCTGTTGTACCAGTACCAGGCTGTTTTGACTACTGTGGCTGTATAATAGCTTCTGAAATCAGGTAGAGTGAGGCCTCCCACTTTCTTCTTCTTTTTCAGTAATGCTTTACTTATTCGAGGCTTCTTTCCCTTCTGTATGAAGTTGGTGATTTGTTTCTCCATCACTTTAAAACATGTCATCAGAATTTGGATCGGAAGTGCATTGTATGTATAGATGGCTTTTGGTAGAATAGATATTTTTACTATGTTAAGTCTTCCTATCCATGAGCAAGGTATGTTTTTCCACTTAAGTAGGTCCTTTTTAGTTTCTTGTAGTAGTACTTTGTAGTTTTCTTTGTATAGGTCTTTTACATCCTTGGTAAGATTTATTCCTAAGTATTTTATCTTCTTGGTGGCTACTGTGAATGGTATTGATTTGGTGATTTCCTCTTTGATGTTCTTTTTGTTGATGTAGAGGAATCCAAGTGATTTTTGTACGCTTATCTTGTAACCTGAGACTCTGCCGAACTCTTCTATTAGTTTCAGTAGTTTTCTGGAGGATTCCTTAGGGTTTTCTGTGTATAAGATCATGTCATCTGCAAATAGAGATAATTTTACTTCTTCCTTGCCAATCCAGATGCCCTTTATTTCATTGTCTAGCCTAATTGCTCTGTCTAGGACCTCTAGTGCAATGTTGAATAAGAGCGGTGATAAAGGGCATCCTTGTCTGGTTCCCGTTCTCAAGGGAAATGCTTTCAGGTTCTCTCCATTTAGGGTGATGTTGGCTGTTGGCTTTGTATAGATGCCCTTTAGTATGTTGAGGAATTTTCCTTCTATTCCTATTTTGCTGAGAGTTTTTATCATGAATGGGTGTTGGACTTTGTCAAATGCCTTTTCTGCATCAGTTGATAAGATCATGTGGTTTTTGTCTTTTATTTTATTTATATGGTGGATTACATTAATGGTTTTTCTAATATTAAACCAACCTTGCATACCTGGTATAAATCCCACTTGGTTGCAGTGGATTATTTTTTTGATATGTTGTTGAATTCTATTGGCTAGAATTTTGTTCAGGTTTTGCATCTATGTTCATGAGGGATAGAGGTCTGTAATTTTCTTTTTTTGTAATGTCTTTACCTGGTTTTGGTATCAGGGATATGGTGGCTTCATAGAATGAGTTATGTAGTATTCCATCATTTTCTATGCTTTGAAATACCTTTAGTAGTAGTGGTGTTAACTCTTCTCTGAAAGTTTGGTAGAACTCTGCAGTAAAGCCGTCCGGGCCACGGCTTTTTTTGTTGGGAGTTTGTTGATTACCTTTTCAATCTCTTTTTTTGTTATGGGTCTATTTAGTTGTTCTACTTCTGATTGTGTTAGTTAGGTAGGTAGTGTTTTTCTAGGAATTCATCCATTTCTTCTAGGTTTGCAAATTTGTTAGAGTATAATTTTTCATAATAATCTGATATGATTCTTTTGATTTCAGTTGGGTCTGTTGTGATATGGCCCATCTTGTCTCTTATTCGGGTTATTTGTTTCCTTTCCTGTATTTCTTTAGTCAGTCTGGCCAATAGTTTATCAGTTTTGTTAATTTTTTCAAAGAACCAGCTTTTGGCTTTGTTAATTCTTTTGATTGTTTTTCTGTTCTCTAATTCATCTAGCTGAGCTCTAATTTTTATTATTTGTTTTCTTCTGGTGCCTGATGGATTCTTTTGTTGCTCTCGTTCTATTTGTTCAAGTTGTAGGGACAGTTTTCTGATTTTGGCTCTTTCTTCTTTTTGTATGTGTGCATTTATCGATATAAATTGACCTCTGAGCACTGCTTTTGCTGTGTCCCAGAGGTTTTGATAGGAAGTATTTTCATTCTCGTTGCATTCTATGAATTTCTTTATTCCCTCCTTAATGTCTTCTATAACCCAGTCTTTTTTCAGGAGGGTATTGTTCAGTTTCCAAGTATTTCATTTCTTTTCCCTCATTTTTCTGTTATTGATTTCCACTTTTATGGCCTTGTGGCCTGAGAAGATGCTTTGTAATATTTCGATGTTTTGGATTCTGCAAAGGTTTGTTTTATGACCTAATTTGTGACCTACTCTAGAGAATGTTGCATGTGCACTAGAAAAAAAAGTATAGTTTGCAGCAGTTGGTTGGAGTGTTCTGTATAAGTCTATGAGGTCAAGTTGGTTGATTGTAGCAATTCAGTCTTCCGTGTCTCTATTGAGCTTCTTACTGGAAGTCCTGTCCTTCTCCGAAAGTGGTGTTTTAAAGTCTCCTACTATAATTGTGGAGGTGTCTATCTTACTTTTCAATTCTGTTAAAGTTTGTTTTATGTATCTTGCAGCCCTGTCATTGGGTGCATAAATATTTAATATGGTTATGTCTTCCTGATCAATTGTCCCTTTAATCATTATGTAGTGTCCTTCTTTATCCTCTGTTTTGGATTTAACTTTAAAATCTATTTTGTCAGAAATTAATATTGCTACTCCTGTTCTTTTTTGATTGTTGTTTGCTTGATATGTTTTTTTTCCCTCCTTTGAGTTTTAGTTTGTTTGTGTCTGTAAGTCTAAAGTGTGTCTCTTGTAGGCAGCATATAGACGGATCGTGTTTCTTTATCCAGTCTGAGAGTCTCTGTCTCTTTATTGGTGCATTTAGTCCATTTACATTCGGCATAATTATAGATAAGTATGTCTTTAGTGCTGTCATTTTGATGCCTTTTTGTGAGTGTTGTTGAGAATTTCATTTCTCCACTTACTTTTTTGTGCTGAGGCGTTTTTCTTTGTAAATTGTGTGTTCCTCATTTTCATAGTAGTCGAATTTATGTTTGCTGAGTCATTATGTTTATCTTGGTTTTTATTTTGAGTTATGGAATTGTTAGACCTCTTTGTGGTTACCTTAATATTTACCCGTATTTTTTTAAGTAAAAACCTAACTTGTATTGTCCTATATAGCCTTGTTTTCCTCTCCGTATGGCAGTTTTGTGCCTCCTGTATTTAGTCCCTCTTTTTGATTACTGTGGTCTTTTACATAAAGACTTCAATGATTCCCTGTTTTGACCATTTTTTTCTTTTTAAAATTAATCTTAATTTGGTTTTGTGATTTCCTTTTTTTTGTTGGTATCAGGATGTTCTGTTCTGTGGCCTTGCGTTGTGTTGTTATCTTATGTTACTGATTTTCTGAACAATTTCTTTTAGTATTTCTTGTAGCTTTGGTTTGGTTTTTGCTAATTCTCTAAGTTTGTGTTTATCTGTAAATGCTTTAATTTCACCTTCATATTTGAGAGAGAGTTTTGCTGGATAAATGATCCTTGGCTGGCAGTTTTTCTCCTTCAGTGCTCTATATATGTCATCCCATTGCCTTCCTGACTGCATGGTTTCTGCTGAGTGGTCTGAACTTATTGATTCTTCTTTGTAGGAGACCTTTCTTTTATCCCTGGCTGCTTTTAAAATTTTCTCTTTATCTTTGGTTTTGGCAAGTTTGATGATAATATGTCTTGGTGATTTTCTTTTTGGATCAATCTTATATGGGGTTCGATGAGCATCTTGGATAGATATCCTTTCATCTTTCATGATGTCAGGGAAGTTTTTTGCCAACAGATCTTCAACTATTTTCTCTGTATTTTCTGTTATCCCTCCTTGTTCTGGAACTCCAATCACACACAAGTTATTCTTCTTGATAGAGTCCCACATGATTCTTAGGGTTTCTTCATTTTTTTAAATTCTTTTATCTGATTTTTCTTCAGCTATATTTGTTTCAATTGCCTTATCCTCCATCTCCCCCGCTCTGCATTCCAATGCTCGATTCTCCTCCTCTGACTTCCTATTGAGTTGTCTAATTCTGTAATTTTACTGATAATCTTTTGGATTTCTGAATGCTGTCTCTCTATGGATTCTTGTAGCTTATTAATTTTTCCACTATGTTCTTGAATAATCTTTTTGAGTTCTTCAACTGCTTTATCAGTGTGTTCCTTGGCTTTTTCCGTAGATTGTCTTATTTCATTTCTGAGGTCATCCCTGATGTCTTGAAGCATTCTGCATCTGGGAATTCCAGGATTTTATCTTCATTTGGGAAAGGTTTTGATTCTTTAATTTGGGGAGTGGTAGAGGCAGTCATAGTCTGCTTCTTTATGTGGGTTGATATCAACTGCTGTCTCTGAGCCATGTATAAGATATTGTAATGATTTATTTTATATTTGCTCACTGAGTCTTATCTTGTTTTGTTTTCTTTCAATATACGTAAATGGGCTACTAGATTGCACTGTCTTGATTTTTGTAGCCTTTGAATCACCTGTGTCCTATTACCAGCTGGTTTGGGCTTTTACCAGATATATAAGCCTAAGATTCCAGTCACTATTCTTGAGTAGAATCTGATTTTGGCTCACCAAGTGTGTGGGGTAGACTGTCATGTATTTGCTTAGAGAAGTAGTGGTGATAGTTGTGCGCACCAGATTCTAGTAGTAGCAGAGAGTCATATTTCAGGAGGGTAGGATGCTGACAGGCTTCCCCCAAGTGCCAGTGAGGTAGGCGTGTCTCTATTCCTAAAGCACTTTGGTGGGTGGGCTCTGCAGCTCTACCTTAGGCACCCAATGCAAGTACCTCTACAGATTGGTAGATGTCACTATCCTCAGACCCCTATGGCAGGAGGGTAGGTGTTTTGGGTGGAGGTTCAGCCCTCAGTTCCCTGTTGTGGGTCAGTGAGGGCTCTTTTTTTTTTTTAATTTTTATTGAGCTTCAAGTAAACGTTTACAAATCAAGTCAGTCTGTCACATATAAGTTTACATACATCTTACTCTGTACTCCCACTTGCTCTCCCCCTAATGAGTCAGCCCTTCCAGTCTCTCCTTTCATGACAATCTTGCTAGCTTCCCACTCTCTCTATCTTCCCATCCCCCATCCAGACAGGAGATGCCAACACAATCTCAAGTGTCCACCTGATATAATTAGCTCACTCTCCATCAGCATCTCTCTCCCATCCACTGTCCAGTCCCTTTCAGGTCTGATGACTTGTCTTCGGGGATGGTACCTGTCCTGTGCCAACAGAAGGTCTGGGGACCATGGCTACCGGGATTCCTTTAGTCTCAGTCAGACCATTAAGTATGGTCTTTTTATGAGAATTTGGGGTCTGCATCCCACTGGTCTTCTACTCCCTCAGGGGTTCTCTGCTGTGCTCCCTGTCAGGCCAGTCATCGATTGTGGCCAGGCACCAACTAGTTCTTCTGGTCTCAGGATGATGTAGGTCTCTGGTTCATGTGGCCCTTTCTGTCTCTTGGGCTCTTAGTTGTCGTGTGACCTTGGTGTTCTTCATTCACCTTTGCTCCAGGTGGGTTGAGACCAATTGATGCATCTTAGATGGCCGCTTGTTAGCATTTAAGACCCCAGACGCCACATTTCAAAGTGGGATGCAGAATGTTTTCATAATAGAATTATTTTGCCAATTGACTTAGAAGTCCCCTTAAACCATGGTCCCCAAACCCCTGTCCTTGCTCCGCTGACCTTTGAAGCATTCATTTTATTCCAGAAACTTTGCTTTTGGTCCAGTCCAAATGAGCTGACCTTCCATGTATTGAATGTTGTCCTTCCCTTCACCTAAAGCAGTTCTTATCTACTAATTAATCAGTAAAAAACCCTCTCCCTCCCTCCCTCCCTGCCTCATAACCACAAAAGTATGTGTTCTTCTCAGTTTTTACTATTTCTCAAGATCTTATAATAATGGTCTTATACAATATTTGTCCTTTTGCCTCTGACTAATTTCGCTCAGCGTAATGCCTTCCAGGTTCCTCCATGTTATGAAATGTTTCACAGATTCATCACTGTTCTTTATTGATGTGTAGTATTCCATCGTGTGAATATACCACAATTTATTTACCCATTCATCCGTTGATGGACACCTTGGTTGCTTCCAGCTTTTTGCTATTGTAAACAGAGCTGCAATAAACATGGGTGTGCATATATCTGTTTGTGTGAAGGCTCTTATTTCTCTAGGGTATATTCCGAGGAGTGGGATTTCTGGGTTGTATGGTAGTTCTATTTCTAACTGTGGAAGAAAACGCCAGATAGATTTCCAAAGTGGTTGTACCATTTTACATTCCCACCAGCAGTGTATAAGAGTTCCAATCTCTCCGCAGCCTCTCCAACATTTATTATTTTTTGTTTTTTGGATTAATGCCAGCCTTGTTGGAGTGAGATGGAATCTCATCATAGTTTTAATTTGCATTTCTCTAATGGCTAATGATCGAGAGCATTTTCTCATGTGTCTGTTAGCTGCCTGAATATCTTCTTTAGTGAAGTGTGTGTTCATATGCTTTGCCCATTTCTTGATTGGGTTGTTTGTCTTTTTGTGGCAGATTTTCAACAGAATCATATAGATTTTAGAGATCAGGCGCTGGTCGGAGATGTCATAGCTGAAAATTCTTTCCCAGTCTGTACGTGGTCTTTTTACTCTTTCGGTGAAGTATTTAGCTGAGCATAGGTGTTTGATTTTTAGGAGCTCCCAGTTATCTGGTTTCTCTTCATCATTTTTGGTAATGTTTTGTATTCTGTTTATGCCTTGTATTAGGGCTCCTAACGTTGTCCCTATTTTTTCTTCCATGATCTTTATCATTTTAGTCTTTATGTTTAGGTCTTTGATCCACTTGGAGTAAGTTTTTGTGCATGGTATGAGGTATGGGTCCTGTTTCATTTTTTTCCAAATGGATATCCAGTTATGACAGCACCATTTGTTAAAAAGACTATCTTTTCCCCAATTAACTGACACTGGGCTTTTGTCAAATATCAGCTGCTCATACGTGGATGGATTTATATCTGGGTTCTCAATTCTGTTCCATTGGTCTATGTGCCTGTTGTACCAGTACCAGGCTGTTTTGACTACTGTGGCTGTATAATAGCTTCTGAAATCAGGTAGAGTGAGGCCTCCCACTTTCTTCTTCTTTTTCAGTAATGCTTTGCTTATCCGAGGCTTCTTTACCTTCCATATGAAATTGGTGATTTGTTTCTCTATCACCTTAAAAAATGACATTGGAATTTGGATCGGATGTGCGTTAAATGTATAGATGGCTTTTGGTAGAATAGACATTTTTACTATGTTAAGTCTTCCTATCCATGAGCAAGGTATGTTTTTCCACTTAAGTATGTCCTTTTGAATTTCTTGTAGTAGAGCTTTGTAGTTTTCTTTGTATAGGTCTTTTACATCCTTGGTAAGATTTATTCCTAAGTATTTTATCTTCTTGGGGGCTACTGTGAATGGTATTGATTTAGTGATTTCCTCTTTGATGTTCTTTTTGTTGATGTAGAGGAATCCAAGTGATTTTTCTATGCTTATCTTATAACCTGAGACTCTGCCGAACTCTTCTATTAGTTTCAGTAGTTTCTGGAGGATTCCTTAGGGTTTTCTGTGTATAAGATCATGTCATCTGAAAATAGAGATAATTTGACTTCCTCCTTGCCAATCCGGATGCCTTTTATTTCTTTGTCTAGCCTAATAGCCCTGGCTAGGACTTCTAGCACGATGTTGAATAAGAGTGGTGATAAAGGGCATCCTTGTCTGGTTCCCGTTCTCAAGGGAAATGCTGTCAGGTTCTCTCCATTTAGAGTGATATTGGCTGTTGGCTTTGCGTAGATGCCCTTTATTATGCTGAGGAATTTTCCTTCAATTCCTATTTTGGTGAGAGTTTTTATCATAAATGGGTGTTGGACTTTGTCAAATGCCTTTTCTGCATCAGTTGATAAGATCATGTGGTTTTTGTCTTTTGTTTTATTTATGTGATGGATTACATTAATGGTTTTTCTGATATTAAACCAGCCTTGCGTACCTGGTATAAATCCCACTTGATCGTGGTGAATTATTTTTTTGATATGTTGTTGAATTCTATTGGCTAGAATTATGTTGAGGATTTTTGCATCTATGTTCATGAGGGATATAGGTCTGTAATTTTCTTTTTTTGTAATGTCTTTACTTGGTTTTGGTATCAGGCAGATGGTGGCTTCATAGAATGAGTTGGGTAGTATTCCGTCATTTTCTATGCTTTGGAATACCTTCAGAAGTAGTGGTGTTAACTCTTCTCTGAAAGTTTGGTAGAACTCTGCAGTGAAGCCGTCCGGGCCAGGGCTTTTTTTTGTTGGGAGTTTTTTGATTACCGTTTCGATCTCTTTTTTTCTTATGGGTCTATTTAGTTGTTCTACTTCTGAATGTGTTAGTTTAGGTAGGTAGTGTTTTTCCAGGAATTCATCCATTTCTTCTAGGTTTGCAAATTTGTTGGAGTACAATTTTTCATAATAATCTGAAATGATTCTTTTAATTTCATTTGGTTCTGTTGTAATGTGGTCCTTCTCGTTTCTTATTCGGGTTATTTGTTTCCTTTCCTGTTTTTCTTTAGTCAGTCTAGCCAATGGTTTATCAATTTTGTTAATTTTTTCAAAGAACCAGCTTTTGGCTTTGTTAATTCTTTCAATTGTTTTTCTGTTCTCTAGTTCATTTAGTTCAGCTCTAATTTTTATTATTTGTTTTCTTCTGGTGCCTGATGGATTCTTTTGTTGCTCAGTTTCTATTTGTTCAAGTTGTAGGGACAGTTCTCTGATTTTGGCTCTTTCTTCTTTTTGTATGTGTGCATTTATTGATATAAATTGGCCTCTGAGCACTGCTTTTGCTGTGTCCCAGAGGTTTTGATAGGAAGTATTTTCATTCTCGTTGCATTCTATGAATTTCCTTATTCCCTCCTTGATATCTTCTATAACCCAGTCTTTTTTCAGGAGGATTTTTTTTTTTTTTTTTATTGCTCAGTTTCCAAGTATTTGATTTCTTTTCCCTAGTTTTTCTGTTATTGATTTCTCGTTTTATTGCCTTGTGGTCTGAGAAGATGCTTTGTAATATTTCAATGTTTTGGATTCTGCAAAGGTTTGTTTTATGACCTAATATGTGGTCTATTCTAGAGAATGTTCCATGTGCGCTAGAAAAAAAAGTATACTTTGCAGCAGTTGGGTGGAGAGTTCTGTATAATTCAATGAGGTCAAGTTGGTTGATTGTCGTAATTAGTTCTTCCAAGTCTCTATTGAGCTTCTTACTGGATGTCCTGTCCTTCTCCGAAAGTGGTGTGTTGAAGTCTCCTACTTTAATTGTGGAGGTGTCTATCTCACTTTTCAATTCTGTTAAAATTTGATTTATGTATCTTGCAGCCCTGTCATTGGGTGCATAAATATTTAGTATGGTTGTGTCTTCCTGATCAATTGTCCCTTTAATCATTATATAGTGTCCTTCTTTATCCTTTGTGGTGGATTTAAGTCTAAAGTCTATTTTGTCAGAAATTAATATTGCTACTCCTCTTCTTTTTTGCTTATTGTTTGCTTGATATATTTTTTTCTATCCTTTGAGTTTTAGTTTGTTTGTGTCTCTAAGTCTAAGGTGTGTCTCTTGTAGGCAGCACATAGATGGATCGTGTTTCTTTATCCAGTCCGTGACTCTCTGTCTCTTTATTGGTGCATTTAGTCCATTTACATTGAGCGTAATTATAGATAAATAAGTTTTTAGTGCTGTCATTTTGATGCCTTTTCTTGTGTGTTGTTGGCCATTTCATTTTTCCACATACTTTTTTGTGCTGAGACGTTTTTCTTAGTAAATTGTGAGATCCTCATTTTCATAGTGTTTGACTTTATGTTAGTTGAGTAGTTACATTTTTCTCGGCTTTTATCTTGAGTTATGGAGTTGTTATACCTCTTTGTGGTTACCTTATTATTTACCCTTATTTTTCTAAGTAAAAACCTAACTTGTATTGTTCTATATCGTCTTGTATCACTCTCCATATGGCAGTTCTATGCCTCCTGTATTTAGTCCCTCTTTTTGATTATTGTGATCTTTTACATATTGACTTCTGTGATTCGCTATTATGAGCATTTTTTTTAATTAATCTTAATTTGTTTTTTGTGATTTCCCTATTTGAGTTGATATCAGGATGTTCTGTATTGTGACCTTGTGTTGTGCTGGTATCTGATATTATTGGTTTTCTGACCAAACAATATCCTTTAGTATTTCTTGTAGCTTTGGTTTGGTTTTTGCAAATTCTCTAAACTTGTGTTTATCTGTAAATATCTTAATTTTGCCTTCATATTTCAGAGAGAGTTTTGCTGGATATATGATCCTTGGTTGGCAGTTTTTCTCCTTCAGTGCTCTGTATATGTCGTCCCATTCCCTTCTTGCCTGCATGGTTTCTGCTGAGTAGTGTGAACTTATTTTTATTGATTCTCCCTTGAAGGAAACCTTTCTTTTCTCCCTGGCTGCTTTTAAAATTTTCTCTTTATCTTTGGTTTTGGCGAGTTTGATGATAATATGTCTTGGTGTTTTTCTTTTCGGATCAATCTTAAATGGGGTTCGATGAGCATCTTGGATAGATATCCTTTCGTCTTTCATGATGTCAGGGAAGTTTTGTGTCAGGAGTTCTTCAACTATTTTCTCTGTGTTTTCTGTCCTCCCTCCCTGTTCTGGGACTCCAATCACACACAAGTTATCCTTCTTGATAGAGTCCCACATGATTCTTAGGGTTTCTTCATTTTTTTTAATTCTTTTATCTGATTTTTTTTCAGCTATGTTGGTGTTAATTCCCTGGTCCTCCAGATGTCCCAGTCTGCATTCTAATTGTTCGAGTCTGCTCCTCTGACTTTCTATTGCGTTGTCTAATTCTGTAATTTTATTGTTAATCTTTTGGATTTCTACATGCTGTCTCTCTATGGATTCTTGCAACTTATTAATTTTTCCACTATGTTCTTGAATAATCTTTTTGAGTTCTTCAACATTTTTATCAGTGTGTTCCTTGGCTTTTCTGCAGTTTGCCTTATTTTGTTTCTGATGTCTTGAAGGATTCTGTAAATTAGTTTTTTGTATTCTGTATCTGATAATTCCAGGATTGTATCTTCATTTGGGAAAGATTTTGATTCTTTTGTTTGGGGGGTTGTAGAAGCTGTCATGGTCTGCTTCTTTATGTGGTTTGATATGGACTGCTGTCTCCGAGCCAACACTGGGAAACTAGTTTTTCCAGAAAATCCGCTGACTGGGATGCTGGCTCCAGGCTCCGAAAACAATCGTTGCTTCCCCATATTTGTTCGTTTTCCGTCTCTAAATCTGTGTTTGTTGTTCAGGGTTCGTAGATTGTTATGTACTTGATCAATTCACTTGTTTTTCCAAGTCTTTGTTGCAAGAGGGATCCGATGTAGCGTCTGTCTAGTCCGCCATCTTGGCCCACCTCCGAGGGCTCTGTTTAATAGGTGGAGATATCAGACCTGGAAACTTGTCTTTCCAGGAATCCGCTAAAACAATTACAGTCAGATCCTTATCAGAATTGCCTTTGCATTATAATAGCTACCTTTTTCCCTGTAGGGATGAAAGCCCAAGACTGTGGATCTCATATGCTTGGTTGGAGCTGGTTCTGTATTTTTAGTCCAATTTTGGGAAGTCAGGGAAGTATTCTTGGTCCCTGGGTTTTTTGTAGCTGCTTCTCTCTGGCCAAGAGGATAGGTTATGAAAAGACAAAACCAACACACAAACAAACAAAAAACTGCAGAGCACTTCACTCTCTGGCCCAGGAAATTCCAGTGTTAATGAAGCTGCCTGGGAAGGGGAGGGAAGGGGAGGGATCAGATAGATAGAAGAGAGTAGCACACAATAATATAGACAAAGTTACTTATCTTGCTTAGTGAGGACCGTTTTATCTGAGATTCCCGAGGGACGAGGGACAGGTAGCCTGTGTGCGTTGGCTGGGTCGAGATTGCCCCCAGGGCTCAGGCCCACGTTCTGTTCATGTGCTGCCTCAGAAGCCGTGGGTCAGTTCCTGCACTCCCGGTTCAAAGCCCAGTGCCACGGTTCCCCGGCTGGGATGCCACACTCCCGGCTCAAAGACCAGTCACTGCCTCCCAGTGACGTCTCTTCCAGTGTTGCTGCGCTGCCTGCGTGCATTGGCTGGGCTTCCCCCGAGGTCACTTCAGGGGGCTAGGGCTGCGTCCCATGTTTGCACCATCTCAGGATGCGGTGCTCAGCTCCCCTGCACCCAGTCCAAAACTCAGCGCCAAGGTTTTCTGACTGGGACGCTGGATCCAGGCTCCGAAAACAGTTGCTGCTTCCCCATGGTTGCTCGTTCGTTCTCTTGTTAGCCCCGTTAGTGTGGAGCCTGCTTGCGCTGGCTGAGTCTCTATGGAGTTTACCCCAGGGGGCTAGGGTTTAGGGCTTTGTCCCATGCCTGCTCCGCCTCAGCAAGCCACTATCAGCCCCACCACTCGGCACCAGGGAACCATGAGGGCTCAAGGCTGTGGAGTGGGTCACAGGTTCCAGAAGCAGTCGCTAGTTCAGGGTGCAACTTTTCACTCACCTGTCACTCAGGTCAACTCTTTAGATATGTATTTGATGGTCAGGGTTCATAGATTGTCATGTATGTGATCGATTCACTTGTTTTTCCGAGTCTTTGTTGCAAGAGGGATCCGAGGCAGTGTCTACCTAGCCAGCCATCTTGGCCCCCAATTTTGCTAATCTTGTACTTCACATAAGTAGAATTATTTAGTATTCACTCTTTAAAATAGAATGCTTCTTTAGTTTAGTACTTCTTTACTTTTAATTGCTGTGCACTATTCCTTTGTATGTACAGGTAGTCCCTGACTTACAAGCGTGCACGCGACAAAGTAAAGTAAGATACATGCCCTACATATAAATGAAAAAGAAATTTCTTCTGAATATATAGCTTTTAAAAATCAATAAATAAAAAATAAGTGGACAAGAAACTTGAACATGAATTATTCTCAGAAATTGATATGTCTATGTTCAAATAAATATATGAAAATGTTCCACCATTTTTCAGGAAAACTCAAATTATAACTACAATAAAATACCACTATATATGCATACTAGAGTGGCTAAAGTTAAAAGGCTGACCATTCCACAAATAGCATCTACTTATGCAGAGATAGAAGAGAGTAATGGGAAGGTAGGATGAAGGGGGCTGCAGGTTTTGGTGATGTTATGCAGAGATAGAAGAGAGTAATGGGAAGGTAGGATGAAGGGGGCTGCAGGTTTTGGTGATGTTCTGTTGCTTGACCTAGGTTGTTGCCACATGGGTGTGCTCATTTTGTGTGATTCATTGAGTGGACTCTTAACGAGTTTTTCATTTTTATAAGCATGCATTATGCTTAAATTTTTAGGTGAAATAAGAGTCAAGAGTTAAGAACCAGTTAACCTTTGATTAATTTTTCTCTCTTATGCTATTTTAATTCTTGTTTTCATAACCCTGCATATGACTAGTTACTGTTGTTGCTTTATGTAGTCTGCATTTAATTAGTTTATACACATAAGTTTCATTTTCTTTGCTCCCCAATTTTTTTATAACTCAGATATTTCACCATAGGTTATTTTCCCTCTTTCTGAAGGACATATTTGAGAAGTATATGAAAGACTAGATATAGGTTCATTTATTATTACTTTTCTCTTCTCTTTTCCATTATTTTTCTTTCTTTTCTTAACTAAAAGTATCTTCATTTGTTCTAGTTTCTTGAAAAGTAATCCTAGTATGTGTACAATCTTAGGTTGACAGAAATTTTCTCTGATATTTTATATTCTTAAATAATTTTTTCATTCTGCCAGATCACTAGTTCTATTTTCTGATATGTATAATTTACAATTTAATTAACTTATTTTGTTCATAATTTTAATAATTATGTAATTCGCTTACAGAAGTACGGTGCTTTTTCCGTTTTCAAAAACCACATTAATTTCGATAGTCCTTTTTTCATAAAAATACTTGTCATACCCTCCTACATTTACTTACATTGTATTTACTTAGATATATAAAATATCCTTATTATAGCACGTATTTGCTAGTTCAAATATTTAAAATAATTTGTTATACAATTATGCAGTTTCTTTGCTTATTAAATTTCATTCATATTTATAGCCACTTTGAAAACATTTTAAAAACTGAGTTCTTTTTTTTTTTTTTTTTTTTTTTAATTAGGGCTTGTTAAAGTCTAAGGATTGCCATTTCTCAAAATGATTGGTGTCTGAGGATCAATGTTTCTTTTAGATCACTCCAGCATGAAAATAATTGTTTTAATTTTATTCAGAATGTTTTCTGTACTGATACAAACATGAAGCCCTCCTGGTAGAGTGGTTAAGAGCTTGACTGCTATCCACAAGGTCAGCAGTTCAAATCAACCAGCTACTCCTTGGAAAACCTATGGGTAGTTCTACTGTGTCCTATAGTGTTGCTATGAGTCAGAATTGACTTGATGGCAATAGTTTTTTATTGGTTTGGGGGCACAAACTTGCATTATTTTTGGGTATTCATTATATTGTAGTCCCAGAAACGTAACACTCTGAATTTCATTTTAACAAAATTTGGATTTCTTTTTATGTATCATGGCTGTTTACCTATGTGTTAGTTTTTATTTTTTAAATTTTTGGCCAACACTGTACCATTATTCTATATAACTCAAATGAAGCTAAGGATATGTATGGCTTTAATGCATGACTGATATTTCCCTCAAGTATTCTAAAGGTGAATGGTCAGGGGAATCAGAAGCAATAATAACAATAAAAAAACTACTCAAAAGTCCAAAAATGTGTTTTCTACAATTTTATGGAGCTGAGAATCTAAAAATCTCCAGAAGAGTCAGCTCCTAAACACATAATGCTCTCAGGTGACAACACAAGAGACTTTATTCTATTAAAAAAAAAAAAAATTTTTTTCTTTTTAAGAGAAGGGCAAATAAGAGATACACTAAACCTAACATAACTGAAAACTTGATGGTGTTAAGCTTAGTCCCAGACTAAATTATGATGATTGAAGTCTTCAATTTATCCAGGTGCGTTATTTCTCGAAAGATAACACCATATAGAGCCCCTTTTCATTATGGCCATATTGCTATGTCTTTTGTCAAAACCATATTTCTAAACAGAAATACAAAGAGAAAGAAGAGGGGAAATTCAGAAAAGATTATAAGACTCATGTGATACACAGAAGAGTCTTAACTGTGTCATGGGTGTCCCAGAAGGTAGAGAGAAAACAGAGCTGAGAGATTGTTAAGGCTGATAAAAGACACTAACCCATGAATCAAGAGGGACCAGAGAGAATAAACACAAAGAAATTCACTTCCATGACTTCACCCTCAAGACTGCTTAAAACTGAAGACCAAGAGAAAAAAATCAAAGCATCCAGAGAAAAAGGAGGTACTTACTTCCAAGGAGCAACAATAAAACTAAAAAGTGACTTCACAACGGCAGTGATAGGATTCAGAGAAAAAGAAAAAAAAAAAATTAAATGACATTTCTAAAATGTTGAAATAAATATACTTTGAAATTATTTTTTTATATCTAACGAAGATATCTTCCAAAGATGAAATAAAAAAAAGACATTTTCAAAGAACATAAACTGAAAGCTATGTCATCCTCAGTTAAGCACTAAAATAAATGTCAAAAAAAGACTTCTTTAAGAAAAAAGATAATGATCAGAAGTGGAAAAACAGAATTATAGAAAGGAATGAAGACTAAGGTGAAAAGCAAATATATGCTAATCATAAACATGTGCTTATCGGTGCTAAATGAGTAATAGTGATGTTTTATGGGACACTTAATTGTGTAAATAGTTAAACTGAAAATGCTAGTAAAGCAAAAGATGATATGGTGCTAACTAAGGGAGCTGAAGTAACCTAAATGTCTTCATTCATTTTGAGAATTGGTAAAAGAATCATTCGTATTGGTCGAGTGCAATCCCTAGTGTAACTATTATACAGTCTTTTTTTTTTTAAAAAAAAACAAACAAAAAATAACTTCATAACAGATTTCTGAGACTTTGCATTGTCAAGATATATAGCAAAATTGGGTGTAGACTGTAAGAGAAATGAAAGTCAAAATGACTTCAAGATTTTTGGCCCGACACCTGAAAAAAATGGAGAAGAGCATAATAGGAGCAGGTTTCATAGGGTGGAAATGTTTGCTGTTTTTTGAATGTCCACATACATGATGAAACTATGTATTTTACACTGTATATTCAGGTTGTCTGGCTTCACACCTTCTCCCTGAAGTTGGAGAGTGGAGAATGCCAAGATTTGCCTCTCCTTGTCTGTACTTTTCTGTATGACCGACACATTACTTTTCTGGTATTTCTGACCTAAGGTTCTTTCTGCCATTTGAATCTAGTTTTGCGGGTTTCCGTTCACATCCTTTATTTGGTGACGTCATAATTTAACTGTCAGAGAAGTTCAACTTCTCATGGAAAACCATACTGATGTCCCTGCAAAGATTGACACCAATTTGATTACAATTATATGAAGGTGTGGAATGTAACTTCTTATTCATTTGGTGTGAGAAATTGGGGACTGGACGTAAATTGTAAATGCTTTCTCCCCAAATTAATTACTCTACATTTCACATTCTCAGAAAACAACAACAGCACATCCTTGTGATAATTTCAAAACTGATACCATTTAAAAGCTGCTAGCTCTGTATTGGTTTTGGTTTAGCACTGTATATACCTGATGTCTATAAAAATTTTGTCAATGTTTAAAAGAAAAAATCAAAGAGTTATGATGGAATAACCTTGTAAAACTTTATGGTAACAGGAAAAAGCAGAAACTTTTAAAACAATTTTTTAAACATATCATCACAAGCCTAAAGAAGAGCAGGCATTATCAATAGATTCTTAGATATTATATTTTCACAGACAAAATTTATATGTTTGCCTAACAATTAAATTTACATTTCCACACCTGTCAAGTCCAGTGAATAGGCAATGAGGCTAAAAACAATTTTACCAAATCAACTGGCTGCTTTAATGTGTGTTTGGAAATTATGTGTTTAGTGAAAACTTAAATGGTTTAAATACCCTGTGATACAAATAAACACTGATTTTTACTTTTTCTCTTCTCAAAATATGTTCGTGCCTAAGTACAAACACAGTTTATTTGGGGCAGAAAAAAATACCTTGAATATTTTATTTAATACTAAAGACCGTAAGTCAGGGAAATTAATTAAACAAAAACTTTCTGATTAGAGGCTAATCTCTGGTTTTTGTTATACTATTTCAAAATTCAACGTCCAAATGAAACTCTTAGTTATGTTTGTAGTTTCAGTGCTGTTATAGATTACCTGTACTAAAGTGCTTTAGAGAAGCAAATTGCAAAAGCTAGGTCTTTCAGAAGAAGAACACTCGAGCTATTGATGAAAGGAGTACACATTGATTAGAAGATTTTTCTCTGAATGATAATTTTAACATGGTAAGAAGTCATCCCTTAAATATCAAATAGAGGAAGTGCTAGCTTGCAGTGGACGAGCAACTTTGGCCTGGTTACTAAGGCTTTCCTTGCACCAAATCATCCTATTTTCAGAAGGGGAGTCTAAGGGAGCACTGGTCATCTTGGGACTCTCAAGCCAGGATTCAAGAGAAACAAGAATGTGTCGTGTCATTCAAGGGTGTGTCTGTGACCTTCACCCAGGCAATGCAATAGCAACTAATACCTACTCAGAATATGCTATTAAGAGATGTGATGTTGGAAAACTACTGTGACTGAAACTCTGTGAGATGTCACATGTTTAAGCCTGAGTTAATTCTCCAGTTAGTATGAGGAGAAGAGCCTTAGACAAGAAGATTCATTTGTAAGTGAGAGCTATCTAGAAGACTGGAGAGCAAAAGACCATTTAGAGAAGTTTAAGTCACATCTAGCTGAGCTTTCTAAATGAATTGTATTCACCAACTGCGCGCACACACACACACACATATGCACGCACAAAACAAAACAAAAAAAACAACTATTTGAGTAGTGAGCAAATATATTTGGAAAAAAAAAGAATTCTATGGAGCCTCATCATAAGAAAATCTGCATGAATACAGTGCTAATGGAAACCATTTTGAAAAAAAAATCAGAATTAATTGTTGATGATATACACCCTGCAAGAAAGAAACTTGGTGAGCACATTAATGTGGAAAATCATTCCTCAAAAAAGAGTACTGGTGGTCCCTGATTTAGGACAGAGTTGCCTTCCAATTACTCCATTTAAGTCAGTTCTGATGTAAGTTGAATACCCCATTTTTTTCTTTCAGTTTTCATTATTGTTGCCTTTTATTATCAGTATCTTTATAAATCTAATCTTTATTTGTCTTTTGGGGTTGAAAACATTACATATAAACTTACAGATATATTTTAATACATACAAATATCCATAAAAAATGCACAAATCATAAAAATGTACTCCAATGATCAGGAAGAGTTAGATGACTTTGGCCTTTTGTCAGTTGTGCTAATAACTCCACTTGTGGAAGGTTCTGGGTCATCTGTATTATTCCTGAGAATAACGATGATGTTTCTAGTCAGGAAATGAATGAGAGTTGTTTGTATAGTCCCTGTCTTTTTTCTTCATATATTTCAGAGTAATATCTCACTTGTTCCTTAATCTGCCTATTGAATTTAGCAAAGTGATCAGCATTTGGGACCATGTTTTCAAGCAACTGAAGCCCCTCATTTAGTTTAGAAAACTAAATCTATATGGAAGAGTTTTGAACAGTAAATCATCAAATTGAACATCTACGAGTAAACATTTAATCATCAGCAAATTATGTGCTACAACATTGTATGCAGTGCATATTACTAATGATAAGATGTAAAAAAAAAAAAAGATGGTTATAACTCAAATACATCATAAGTCGGTGACTACCTAGATGAGAAAACTTATCTGAGAGTGGAATTCCTTAATGTGAGGGGGCTCTCAGACAAAATGAAGAATTTATTCAGAATGTGTCCTTTCTCCAAGGGGGAGGAGGTACCTCCCTGTACACCAGAAAGTACATACAAGCGAGACCTCAAATGAATGTCTTAAGTGCGGAAGTGATGTTTTCAGAAGGAAGTCATACTTCATTTGTAATCAGAACATTCAGAAAGCAGAGAAACCATGTGAATGTAATGCATGACTAATGATTGTGGGATGTCCTTAAGCCAGAGCTCAACCTCAAAATCAGTTGAATGTCCTCATATGAGATCCCTTTAGAAAGAACCACCTCTGCACTGAGCATAAAATAACTCATACAGAGAAAAACCTTGCAAATCTAATATTCATCAGAATATTAGCCTTTCAGAAGTCAAAACTCATTGTCTGTTGGGGAACTCACAAAGGAAAAATCACTAGAGTAATAAAATTGATGTGATCCCATTGTGAAGGCTTTCCAATACATTGCATATCTTTAGTGTACAAAAACAAATCACCTAAAATTTTCCAAAAGACTAGTACCTCCATGCCATTGTAGCAACACAATGTTAATAATTATAATTGTGAGTAGAATAATATTTCACATTTTAAAAACCCATGTTTTATGTTACCTTCAAGTTGACTCCATCTCATGGCAACCTATGTATAACAAAACAAAATGTTACCCAGTCTGTACCATCTTTATGACCATTGATGTATTTGAGTGCTATTGTGTCAATCCATCTCATTGAGGGCTTTCATTGTTTCTACTGACCCTCTGTGTTACCAGAAATGATGTCCATTTCTAGCAACTGATCTTCCCTGGAGATGTGTCCAACATAAGCGAACTGAAGTCTAACCATTCTTGCTTCTAAGGACATTCTGGTTATATTTCTTCTAAGACTGATTTATTTATATTTTCAGTAGCTAAGGGTATATTCGATATACTTTGCTAACACCGGAGTTTAAATACATAAATTTTTCCTGTCTTTGTTTTCAATACCCAACTCTCCTATGTGTATGAAGCTATACAAAAGATCATGGATTGCGTCATACAAACCGTAGTAGCATATTTGCTTTTTAAAAGTTTAAGGAAGTCATTTGCAACAGATTTGTCCAATGCAATATGTTGTTTGATTTCTTGACTGATAACACGTCTTTGCCTACTATTTTGTAGCATAAAAATGGGTAAGGACATTCTTATTATATACTTTCGGTAACTAAGCAACTTTTTTTTTTTTTTTTAAGTTTGGTTTGTGCATTTCTAAATGCCTCTGGTAATTCATCCAGTTCTTCACAGCATTCATGTATAATACCTGAAAAGGCAAAATACGTAATGGTGACAATTATTAGTCTACATGAGGGAAGGAAAGTAACAGCTTTCTTAATTTTTCACACTATGAGTTAATTTTTGCATTTTTTAAAACTTTTATGAAATAACCCATCCTATATTCTTTTCTTGTTTGCTTCACTCACATATTTGGAAGATTTATCCATGTTATTAAATGTAGTGGCAATTTATTCATTTTCATTCTGCTTGAACATGCCAAAATTTACATATAGATTCTATTGTGCATTAATAATTATATTGCTGACAGTTTGGGCTCTAACAAATAATACTTTCCTATTTAAAACATAACTATTTCATCACTTTTATGGTTTCATCTATGAAATTGCTATGTTTTAAACAGGGAAGTATTATTCACTAGAGTCAAAACTGTAAATAGTATAAATACTTATTATTATGTGGACTCCACCACCTTTCTGTCAGTTGTTGCACTGTGGTGGCTTGAGTGTTGTGGTGATGGTGGAAACTATGCCACCAATATTTCAAATACCAGCATGGTCACCCATGGTGGACAGGTTTCAGTGAATCTCCCAGACTAAGACAGCCTAAGGAGAAGGACCTGGCAATTTGCTTCCATAAAAACGTATTACCCCTTGAAAACCTTATGGTTAGTAGCAGAACATTGTCTGATAAGTAGTGCTGGAAGATGAGTCCCTCAGGCTGGAAGGCACTCAAAATACAACTGGGGAAGAGCTGCCTTCTCAAAGTAGAGGTGAACTTAATGACATGGATGGAATAGAGCTTTCAAGACCTTCATTTCCTGATGTGGCACAACTCAAAATGCAAAGAAACAGCTGCAAACACATATTTGTAATCAGAATGTAGAATGTATGAAGAACAAATCAAGGAAAATTGCAAAGCATCAAAAATGGAATGATTCAAGATTGATACCCTAGTCATTAGTGAGCTGAAATGGATTGATATTGGCCATTTTGAATTGGAAAATCATATGATGTACTATGCTGGAGACAACAAATTGAAGAGAAACAGCATCATGTTCATCATTAAAAAGAACATTGCAAGATCTATCTTGAAGTACAATGCTGTCGGTGATACAATATCATCCACACGCCTACAAGGAAGACCAATTAATATGACTATTATTCAAATTTACATACCAACCACTAATGCCAAAGGTGAAGGAATTGAAGGTTTTTACTAACACCTGGAATCTGAAATTGATCAAACATACAGTCAAGATGCATTGATAATTAATGGAAATTGGAATGAGAAAGTTGGAAAATATGGTCTTTTGATAGAAATGATGCCAGAGATCACATGATAGGATTCTGCAAGACCAACAACTTATTCATAGGAAATACTTTTTTTTCAATAACATAAACTATACATATGGACCTTGCCAGATAGAATATACAGGAAGCAAATTGAATACATCTGTGAAAAGAGACAATGGAGAACCCAATATCATCAGTCAGAGCAAGGCCTGTGACTGATCAACAAAGAGATCACTGATTGCTCATACACAAGTTTAAGTTGAAGCTGAAGAAAATTAGAACAAGTGCACAGGATTGAGTATATCCCATCTGAATTTAGAGACCATTTCAGGGATAAATCTGACACACTGAATGCTAATGATGGAAAACCAGAAGAGTTGTGGGATGACATCAAGGACATCATACATGGGAAAAGCAAGAGATCATAAAAAGACAGGAAAGAAAGAAAAGGCTCAAACAGACATCAGAAGAGGCTTTGAAACTTGTTCTTGAGAGCAGAGTAGCTAAATCAAATGGAAGAAACGATGACATAAAATAGCCAAACAGAAGGTTTCAAAGGGTAGCTTGAGAAGATAAGGTAAGGTATGATAACGACATGTCAAAGACTTGGAGATAGAAAACCAAAAGGGAAGAACACACTGAAAGAACTGAAGAAAACATTTAAGCCTGAAATTGCAATATTGAAGGATTCTATGGGCAAAAAATTGAATGACACAGGAAGCACCAAAAAAAGGTGCAAGGGCCTTGGGACCATAGTTTCAGGGGACATCTAGGGCAATTGGCATAAGATAGCTTATAAAGAAAATGTTCTATACCCACTTTGATGAGTAGCATCTGGGCTATTAAAAGCTTATGAGCAGCCATCTGAGATACATGTATTGGTCCTATGCCACTTGGAGCATTGGAGAATGAAGAAAAGCAAAGACACCAGGAAAATACTAGCCCAAAGGACTAAAGGACCACATGAACCAGAGGCTCCACTAGCCTGAGACCAGAAGAACTAGATGGTGCCTGGCTACTACCAATGACTACCCTGACAGGGAACACAACAGACAGCCCCAGGTGCAGCAGGAGAAAAATATAGAACAGAATACAAATTCACATAAAAATTTCAGACTGAACAGTCTGACAGAGATTGGAGGAACCCTTGAAGCTGTGGCCCCCGGATGCTCTTTTTACCCAGAACTGAGAACATTCTTGAAGCCCACTCTTTGGGCAAAGATAGAACTATAAAACAAAACATAATACACCTGAGGAATGTGCTTCTTAGTTCAATCAGATATACGAGACCAAATGGGCCACTCCTATCCAAAAGCAGGATGAGAAGGCAGGAAGGGACAGGAATTGGTTGAATGGACACAGGGAACTCTGGGTGGAAAGGGGGAGTGTGCTGTTTCATTGTGGAGATTGCAACCAATGTCACAAAACAATATGTGTATAAATTTTTGAATGAGAAATTAACTTGAGCTGTAAACTCTCACATAAACCACCCAAAAAAAAAAAAAAAGATTAGAAAAAAGTAAAAAAGGTGGAAGGAATACACAAACTCACTGTATCAAAAATAATTGGTTCAATCATTTCAGCCAGTAAGTAACATAAGATTAGGAATTGATGGTACTGAAAAAAAAGTCCAAGCTGTGCTGAAGACATTGGCAAAAGCAAGACTCCAGGGATTGATGAATACCATTTGAGATGCTTCAACAAATGGGTGGAATCCTAGGAATGGAATGCAGAAATTATTGTAGTATCATTAATATTACCTTCAAGCAAAATTTTGTTGAAGATAATTGAAAAATGACTGCAGCTGTACATCAACAGTGAACTGCCAGAAAATCAAGCCAGATTCAGAAAAGGATGTGTAACCAAGGGATATCATTACTGATGTCAGAGGGATCCTGAATGAAAGCAGAGAATACCAGAAAGATGTTTGTCTGTGTTTTATTGACTATGCAAAGGCATTTGACTGTGTGGATCATAACAAATTATAGGAAACATTACAAAGAATGGGAATTCCAGAACATTTAATTGTGCTCAGGGTGCCTGGTGGTTCAGTGGCTAAGTGCTTAGCTGCCAACTGAAAGGATAGTGGTTCAAACCCACAAAGTGCTCTGTCAGAGAAAGGTGTGACAGGCTGCTTCCATAAGAATTTACGGTCTTGGAAACCCAATAGGACAGTTCTACTCCTTTCCATAGGATCACTATGAGTTGGAATCGATCCCACATAAATGAGGTTTAATTGTGCTTTTGTGGAACCTGTACTAGAGCAAGAGGAAGTCACATAAACAGAACAAGGGGATTACTGTGTGGTTTAAAATCATAAAAGTTGTGTACCAGGGTTGTGTCCCTTCATCACATTTATTCAACAAGCATGCTGAGCAAATAATCCAAGAATCTGGACTACATGGAGAAGAACAGGGCATCAGGATTGGATGAAGACTCATTAACATCCTGTGGTACACAGATGACTCAACCTTGCTTGTTGAAAGTGAAGAAGACTTGAAACAGTTACTGATGAAGATCAAAGAATACAAACTTCAATATGGATCATACCTTAAAGTAAACAAAAAGTCTCACAACTGGACCAGTAACCATTATGGAGAAAAAATTGAGGTTGTCAAGGGTTTCATTCTGCTTGGATCCACAATCAACACCCAATGAAGCAGAAGTCAAGAAATCAAATGATAGTCACAATAAAATGTTTGTAAATAGACCACATTTTTACGCAAATAACTTAAAACAAGATATTTTTGTCAGTGCTCTAAGACAATTTTTTTTATAGCAACATGTAAGAAGAAATTGGCATAGCAGCACTTGTGAAAATAGTTCATGGGTGTAGGGAGTGGTTGGCAAACAAACTAGAAAGCACACATTATTTGCATAAAAGTATGGTAACTAAATTATTTTCCTGAGTATAGATTCTGAGAAATGATATTATTGGATAAAGATCTGTGAATGTGTGATGAATTTTATATAGACGTCCATTTGGCTTTCCAAAACGTCATGGACAAAAATGAAGCATGGATATTTTATTTTCATTTCAGTGTGGTGTTAGTTTCTTATTCCTTCTTCATTTTATGTCTGTGACTTTTCAACTTTTAGACGTAATGTAATTTTTTGATCCATCACTCATTCCTGAACGTGAGAAACTTTATAGTGAGGAATATATTAAAAAGATGTATGCCATCTACTCAATGGACATCTTACTCACACTGAGAGAACACATTGAGTTTATATTTATTTGCACTTCATGACTGCAATGACTTAAAGGTAGAAACATAGGATATCACAAAATCCTAACAGTACTACTCAGCTATTTCATACTGAATACTTGAGTATTATATATCCTACAAAGTCCTTTAATTTAAAACCAACACTAACATTTAGCAACAGGTTCTTTGAAGCATAGTTTTTTTTTTTTTTTTCTTTAGTATCTACAATTTTGGAATTATAATTTTGGAATTAATCCCATAGCTGTCGTTGACTTCTTACTATGAGCCAGGTCTTGTGCTGGGTACTGAGATGAAATCAACTGCAAAAATAGATACTATACTTGTTAACAAACTTGTAGTCTGGGGAGTGAAGGGTAATTAAATCCCTCACAATATGGAAAAGAATGTGTGATGGGAGAGATTCATGATGTCTAAGGGAGCATAGCACAAAAATATGACCTGGTCAGGGAGGTCAGGGAAGCAAAGATAATCTGAAAAATGTCTGGGTCTTTTTTTTTTTTTTCACATTTGTAATGTTTTATTTCTTTAAAAAAATACTTAAGATGCTGTGATAAACATCTTTGTACATCTTGACACCATTGTCTAATTAATTCTTTACTTATTGTGCTTTAGGTGAAAGTTTACAAATCAAGTCAGTCTCTCATACAAAAAGCCATCCATACCCCGCCATGCACTCCCTGCTGCTCTCCCCTTAATGAGATAGCACTTTCTTCCTCTCCACCCTGTATTCCCCATGTCCATTCAACCAGCTTCTGTCCCTCTCTTCCTTCTCATCTCGCCACCAGACAGGAGTTGCCCGCATGGTCTCATGTGTCTACTTGAGCCATGAAATTCACTCCTCACCATCAACATTGTCTATCTTATAGCCTGGGCCAATCTCTGTCTGTAGAGCTGGTTTCAGGAATGGGTCCAATGTTGGGCTATCAAAGGGTCTGGGGACCATGACCGTCAGGGTCCCTCTGGTCTCAGCCAGACCATTAAGCCTGGTCTTTTTATGAGAATTTAAGATCTGCATCCCACTCTTCTCCTGCTCCATCAGGGATTCTCTGTTGTGTTCCCTGTCAGCACGGTGATCAGTGATAGCCAGGCACCATCTAGTTCTTTAGGTCTCTGGCTGATGGAGACTCTGGTTTATGTGGCCCTTTCCATCTCTTGGGCTCATATTTACCTTGTGTCTTTGGTGTTCTTCATTCTTCTTTGCTCTGGGTAGGTTGAGACCAATTTATGTATCTTAGATGGCCACTTGCTGGCATTTTAGACAATGTCTGGGTCTTAACAAGATGAAAAAGGGCTTGGAAAAGTATTTCAGAAAGGAGTAACCTTATATAAATAGGTTCTAATTAGAATCAAGTTTGCAGGATTCAATACTTCTACAATTTAGGGAGACTTCTTGACTAATACAAACTTAGATATGAATATAAATTTTTTTTTGGAATGAGAAAAGAAATTACAACCATTACAAAATTTAAACATCAGAAGAGTGCCACTGACATTACAGAATCCATGAAAGTAAGATTTTTTGTTTGTTTGTTTGTATATTTATCATGATGAACAGAGTCTCCAAACCAACTCTTAAAAAATAGGCAGGGTATGAACATTTCAAGGGAAGGGCAACAACATGGCAGAATTGAAGATGATTCTTTCAGGAGATGGAAAAGGTGTATTAAACTGATGGGGGCAGTCAGAAAGCTGGTAGAGGAAGTCATGGAAAATAGCCCATTGTGCTTTGATATTTTGAAGAATTTTTGACTAATATTTTACAAACTAGTATTTTACATGTTAGATAAATCAAAAGTGCCAACTTTTGATTATATGTGTGTTCCTACTCACTTTTGAAAATGTTCATTTGTTAAACTATTTTGAAATAATTATAGATCCATGGGGAATTATGAGAAATAATTGAAATTCCATGTATCCTTTGCCCAGATCCCCCCACCCTCAATGGTAACAGGTTACAAAACTATAGTGCAATATTATGACCAGGATATGAACAGTTGTACAGTCAAGATACAGAACCTATCCGTCACTACCAGGATCCTTTATTTTTCCTTTTTATAGCCACACTTACTTCCCATTTTCTGAGACCACCTTCTTAATCCTTGTCAACTACTAACATGTTCTCTGTTTCTATAATTTTGTCATTTCAAGAATGTTATATAAATGGAACCATACAGTAGATAAGCATTTGAGACTTTTTTTTTCAGTCTGTTTAATAATCTGGAGATTCATCCAGGTTCTTGCTCTGTTTTACTTACTGCTGAGTATTATTCCATGCTGTGGAAGTACAACAATTTGTTGGACCATTCACCCATTGAAGGTCCTGTGAATTGTTTCTAAATATGGTGTATTACAACTACTATAATCATTCTTGCACAGGTTTGTGGGTGGACATAGGCCTTCATTTCCCTGGCATAAATGCCAAGGAGCACCACTTCTGTACCATATTGTAGTTTCGTGTTTGCTTGCTTATCTATCTATTTTAGGAAATCACCAAACTGTTTTTCAGAGTAGCTGTACCATTTTAAATCTTCACCAGCAGTACATGAATGACCCAGTTTGTCTGCATCTTTGCCAGCATTTGGTGTTGCCACTATCTTTTTTTTTTTTTCTACATGCTGATAAGTATGTAATGATATCTTATTGTGGTTTTAATTTGCACTTCTCTATTGACTAATGATGTTTAACCTTTTTTTTCCATGGGCTTATTTGCCATTTTCACATCTCATTTGGTGAGACTTTTCTTAATGTCTTTTTTCACATTTTCTAGTAGAATTGTTTGATTTTGTTGTTGAGATTTGAGAGCTCTTTATGTATTTTAGATACTAGTTCTTCGTCAAATATGTAACAAATTTCTTCCATGCTTTTCTTCTCATCTTTTTAACAGAATCCTTCACAAAGCAAATAACAATAATAATTTTGATAAAGTTTAACTTAGTAATTTTCTTTTTATGGATTGTGCTTTGGGAGACAACTCTATGAATCTATTGCCAGGCACTAGGTGCTACAAACTCGCCTATGTTTTCTTTTTTTTCTCCTATACCACCTTTGTGATATATCACTATTTCCCTTTAAAACTGATAGAATCTGAAATGGAAAAACATATCATGCTCAAGGATTCGTAGACTCAACATTTTGAAAATAACAATTCTACCCAAAGCAATCTACAAATACAAAAATGCAATCCATATCCAAATACCAACAACTTCTTTAAAGAGTTGGAAAAACCAATCATTAACTTTATATGGAAAAGGAAGAGGCCCTGGATAAGTAAAGCACTACTGAAGAAGAACAAAGTAGGACTCACACTGCCTGACCTCAGAACCTACTATATAGCTACAGTAGTCAAAATAGACTGATGCTGGTATGATGACAGATACATTAACCAATGGAACAGAATTGAGAACCTAGATGTAAATCCATTCACCTATGGTCACCAGAACTTTGACAAGGACCCCAAATCCATCAAATAGGGAAAAGGCAGTCTTTTAACAAATGATGCTGGCAAAACTGGATGTCCATCTGAAAAAAAATGAAACAGGACCCATACCTCACACCATATACAAAAACTAACTCAAAATGGATCAAAGACTTAAAAACAAAACCCAAAACTATAAAGAACATAGAAGGAAAAATAGGATCAACTTTAGAGGAACTAATACACAGCACTAACAGGATACAAACCATAACTAACAACACACAAGGTCTGGAAAATAAGCTAGATAGCTGGGATCTTCTAAAAATTCAACATTTATGCTTATCAAAAGACTTCACAAAAAGAGTAAAAGAGAACCTACAGATTGGGAAAAAAAATTTGGTTATTACAAATCTGAAAAAGTTCTAATCTCTAAAATATACAGGAAAATCCAACACCTCTACAAAAAAAAAAAAAAAAGACAAGAAGTCCAGTTAAAAAATTGGCAAAGAAAATCAACAGACACTTCACCAAAGAAAACATTCAAGCAGCTAAGAGACACATGAGGAAATGCTTGCAATCACTAGCCATTGTTGTTGTTGTTAGGTGCCCTTGAGTCAGTTATGACTCATAGCGACCCTATGTACCAAACAATGAAACACTGCTCCGTCTTGCACCAGGCTCACAATTGTTACGCTTGAGCCCCTTGTTGTAACCACTCTGTCAATCCATCTTGTTGAGGGTCTTCCTCTTTTCCACTGACCCTGTATTTTATCAAGTATGAGGTCCTACTCCAGGGACTGATCCCTCTTGGCAACATGTCAAAATATGTAAGACGTGATCTCGCCATCTTTGCTTCTAAGGAGCATTCTGGTTGTACTTCTTCCAAGAAAGATTTGTTCTTTCTTTTGGCAGTTCATGGTATATTCAATATTCTTCACCAACACCACAATTCAAAAATCTCAATTCTTCTTCCGCTTTTGCATGCATAGGATGCAATTGAAAATACCATGGCTTGGGTCAGGCATACCTTGTCTTCAAGGTGACGTCTTTGCTTTTCAACACTTTAAAAAGGTCCTTTGTAGCAGATTTGCCCAATGTAATGTATTTTTTGATTTCTTGACTGCTGCTTCCATGGATGTTGATTGTGGATCCAATCCTTGACAACTTCAGTCTTTTCTCCACTTATCATGATATTGTTTATTGGTCCAGTTGTGAGGATTTTTGTTTTCTTTATGTTGAGGTGTAATCCATACTGAAGGCTGTGGTCTTTGATCTTCATCAGTAAGTGCTTCAAGTCCTTTTCACTGTCAGCAAGCGAGGTGTGTCATCTGCATAACACAGGCTGTTAATGAGTCTTCCTCCAATCCTGATGCCCTGGTCTTCTGTATATAGTCCAGCTTCTTGGATTATTTGCTCAGCATACAGATTGAATAGGTATGGTGAAAGGCTACAACTCTGATGCACAACTTTCCAGACTTTAAATCAAGCAGTATCCACTTGTTCTCCCTGAACAACTGCCTCTTGATCTAAGTACAGGTTCTTCAACAGCACGATTAAGTGTTCTGAAATTCCTAACCTTGGCAATGTTATTCATAATTTGTTATAATTCACACAGTCGAATGCCTTTACATAGTCAATAAAACACAGGTAAACGTCTTTCTGGTATTCTCTGCTTTCAGCCTGGATCCATCTGACATCAGCAATGATGTTCCTGGTTCCACATTTTCTTCCGAATCTGGCCTGAATCTCTTGCAGTTCCCTGTTGATATACTACTGTAGCCTCTTTTGAATGGTTTTCAGGAAAATTTTGCATGCATGGGATATTAATGATATTGTTCAATAATTTCCACATTCAGTTGGATCAACTTTCTTGGGAGTAGACATAAATATGGATCTCTTCCAGTTGTTTGGTCAGATAGCAGGCTCCTAAATTTCTTGGCATAGACAAGTAAGCACTTCCACTGCTGCATCCATTTATTGAAACATCTCAGTTGATATTCTGTCAATTCCTGGGGCCTTTTTTTTTTTTTTTTGCCAAGGCCTTAAGTGCAGCTTGGACTTCTTCCTTCAGTGTCATCATTTCTGATCTTAGGCCACCTCTTGAAATGGTTGAATGTTGACAAATTCTTTTTGGTATAATGACTTTGTGTACTTCTTTCATCTTCTTCTGATGCTTCCTGTGTTGCTTAATATTTTCCCCATAGAATACTTCACTGTTGCAATTTGACGCTTGAATTATTTCTTCAGTTCTTTCAGCTTGAGTAATGCTAAGCATGTTCTTCCCTTTTGTTTTTCTATCTCCAGCTCTTTGCATTAGCCATCGGAGAAATGCAAATCTAAGCCACAATGAGATACCATCTCACCCCAGGATTACTGACATGAATCAAAAAAAAAAATCAGAAAATAACAAATATTGGAGAGGCTGTGGAGAGATTGGAATTCATATGCCCTGCTGATGGGAATGCAAAATGGTACAATGACTTTGGAAATGATATGGCACTTCCTTAGAAAGCTAGAAATAGAAACACCATATGATCCAGCAATCCCATTCCTAGGAATATATCCTGGAGAAATAAGAGGTGTCACATGAATAAACATATGCACACCCATGCTCATAGCAGCATTGTTCACAATAGCAAAAAGGTGGAAACAACCTAGATGCCCATCAACAAATGAATGGAGAAACAAACAAACTGTGGTACATGCACAAAATGGAGAATGACAATGAACAGTGATAAATCTGTGAAGCATCTCACAACATGGATGAATCTGGAAGGAATTCGGCTGAATGAAATTAGTCAGCATAAATATTGTATGAGAAAAATACCATATGAGACCACTAATATAAAACTCAAGAAAAGGTTTATACAGAAAAAGAAACAATATTTGATGGCTACGAGGGAGAGGAGGGAAGGGGATGGAAAAACACTAGAGAACAAATAAGTAGTAACTTTGTTTTTTTTGCTGAAGGGTAAGGCAGTACACGGTTCTGGGGAAGCGAGCACAACTTATACAAGGCAAAGTCATGAAAGCTCCATAAAAAGACACATCCAAAATCCCTGAGAGATCAAATTGCAGGGATGGGGGCTGTGGGGATCGTGGTCTTGAGGAACATCTAACTCAATTGGCATAACATAGTTTATAAGGAAAATGTTCTACATTCTACTTTGGTGGGTATCCTCTGGGGCCTTAAAAGCCTGTGAGTGGCCATCTAAGTTATTCCACTGGTCTCACTCCTTTCAGAGCAAGGGAGAATGAAGAAAACTAAAGACATAAGGGAAAGATTAGTCCAAAGGATTAATGGACCACAACTTCCATGGCCTCAACCAGCCTGAGTCCAGTGCAACTAGATGATACCACCACTGAATGCTCTGACAGGGATCACAATAGAGGGTCCTGGAAAGAGCTGGAGAAAATTGTAGAACAAAAATCTAACTCACGAAAAGAAGGCCAGACTTACTGACCTGACAGAGACTGGAGAAACTCTGAGAATATGGCCCCTGGACACCCTTTCAGCTCAGTAATGAGGTTAATCCTGAGGTTCACCCTTCAGCCAAAGATTAGACAGGCCCTTAAAACAAAATGAGACTAAAGGGGCACACCAGTCCAGGGGCAAGGACTAGAAGGGAGGAGGGGACAGGAAAGTTAGTAATAGGGAACTGAAAGTTGAGAAGGGAGAGTTTTGACATGTTGTGTGGTTGTTAAATAATGTCATAAAACAATATGTGTACTAAGTGTTTAATGAGAAATTAGTTTGTTCTGTAAACTTTCATCGAAAGTACAATGAAAAAATAAAAGATTAAGGACTTTTTTTTAGGATTGCATATTTTTTTTGTAATAAAATATAAAAATATGGAAAAAATGAAAGAATCTGAAAATACTTTTAGGAAATTAGAATATTGTAATAACTTTGAGAACCTTAGGAAAATAATTACATGAGTCTAAAGATTATATTTATTTTATCTAAACAATGAGGTGGGCAACTAATTTTCACTAAGTGCTTCCTAAATGACACGTACTAAAAAAGTATAAATTAAAAATAGTAATTATAAAAGTAAGAAGATATGAAAAATGACACTAAATATGTTTAACAAAGAAGTTAGGACTTTTAGTATCAGAACTCAAAAAATAGAATCTGATACTTTGGAAAATGATAAGAGTCTAAAAATATTATCTTAGCGTAGAAGATTAATAAAGCTAATAGGGATTCTGGCAGTGAAAAGTGATAAAAACAGCATCTTTATTTGTGATAGCCTAAATGTGTGGGTTGATATCTTGTCTGTCTTAAATCCACTTCAAATTTAGTACCTCCTGAATCAAAGGTTTGAATTCAATGCCAATATCTTCTAGAATTCAGATTTCAGGGAAAGACGCACTGTCTATTGCAGTTTTATATGCCAGAAAGCTAGTATTGATATTTTAAAATCCCCTCTTTTCATTACCTGCCCAATATATTCTCATAATCTGAATCCTAAACACATTTCAGATATATGCTCAATTTCCCATGTTCCCCCATCCATCTTCCAGTCCAGGTGATAGTCATATTGTGCATTTTTGTGTATTTGTTTTCATTCTCTCATCCTCTCAAACAACTCTGCATATGATGACCTTAAACATTTATATGAAACATACATTTGGTTGTGCCTCTCTCCTTTACTTCTTTAACCTAGCCGATAGATTTCCAATGCTCTTCAAATAAAAGCATTGTCTACAAGGCCCTCCATGGTCACGTTCCCACTTAATTCTTTATGTTTATCTCACCAAAACTTTGTTTTCTTTCCAATCACACCAACCTCCTTTTTTTCCCTTATAATCACTATGTTTCCCCCCAAGCTAAAATCTCAAGCTCCCTAACATGCACCAAAGAAGCCCTAAGAGAGGGCGGGGATAGTATTGAATTCCATTTTTTTTTTTTTTTTGATAATATTTGCTAACTACATTTAAACTGACATTGATTAAGATTCTCATTTCTTTATTCTGCTCATCTTGTGTCATATAGTGTTGGAATAGCCACAAGCATTTTTAGAATTTAGATAAAGGGAATTTGATTTGATAATATGCCATTAGATTGTAATTTGGAAAATGTTTTGGGGATATTTCAATGAAACATATCAGAAGTCATAGATTTTGATTTGGTAGTATATGGAGGGAAATTTTTCAACATTTTTAGATTTATTAAATTTAAAATTTAATAAAATTCATTTTAAATTAATGATTTATGAAGTACATAAAAACCATGATCCATTAAGTCAATACATACTATTTTGACATTGAGAATCAAATTATTACAACAACAAAGTCAGTAAAAGGAAAAAAAAATAATTTTAAATATGAACAATGATTGAAATGCACCCATACGAACATTTTGAAAAATATTTGAATTTCTTAATGAATTACAAGAAATGCTTACACAGAGAAGATAATACAAAGCTCACAATAGGCCAATTAACACAGATATTGATGTTTTGATGCCTTGATGGCAAGCCAGTTAGAAAGTATTGTCAATATGAGAAATATTTACTGTTATTACTACATAAAACAACTTGAAGTGGCCCAAAATTAACCTGAAAGAGATTTTCCCAAATTTAAAAATTTGAAGCTGAAAGGAAATTTTTTAAGCTATCATTAAATAATTGGTTAAATTATCTTTTTGCTGTACCTGCTGAGAATTAAATTATGGCATTGTTGCCATATGAAGAGAAGATTAAAGAGCATGCTATCAAAAATGTGAAAATATGTATTATGGAGGTATGCCACGCAGTTAATAAAAATAGTGTTATGACTTCCGGTCTGGAGAAGATGGTATAGACTCATTTCTCCGTGCTCCATTCTGCTAAGTACAACCATAAACCACAGAAACAATGCAAGAGGCTAGCAAAGAAGAACTCTGAAACATCAAAAGAGGAAGGTGAATTGATTAGGGATTATCAGAGCATCTTACCTCTCCCCACAAAACAGAAGAAGACAATTCAAGCCTGGTGTTTCCTGACACCAATACAGCCACAGAAGCTGGCACAGGGATTCTCATTCCTTCCTTAGATTGAATGGAAGTCCCACCCACAACACCAGGCAAGGCTGAAAGTATTAATAACACATGGATAAATCAGCAGCCTTGCTGACAATATGAAACCCAGAGAAGCACTCTTCTTCCAAACTATGTCTGAGAATCTCCTCCTTCACAAAAAGATGCTGGTAACTGTACAATAACGACAAGAGGTTTCAACACAACAGATATCTCATTCCAGGACAACATGAGGTCCTAAAATCATTCTGCAACCCAACAGGCTAGAGACTCCCTTTCACATCTAGAAGCAACAGTTGACCTGATGTGAGTAAACTCCTTCCACTTCTCAGGTAGGACACGCAGGAACTAGAGAATGACACTTTATCCAAGACAAACCAAGTAAACAAAATAACACTAACAATTAAATTTTTATTGGAAACACAGCCCACAAAAGAAGACATATTTGCTTAAACAAAATATTTACATAAGACACAGAGTCTCCTAACATACTAATAAAAATACCCAGGATTCAATAATATATCATCCATAACACCAAGAACCAATAAAATCATAATTGAAATAAATAAATAAATTTATCCCAACACCAAGTTAAATCATATGTTGGGATTAGCAGACAATGAATTCAAAGCAGCCACCATAAAAATTTTTCAAGAAACAATTACAAATTCTCTGGAAATAAAAAAAGTAGAAGAAACTCAGCTAAGATACAGAATATATAAAAAAGAAACATGGAAAGTATAGAACTGAAAATTACAATAGCAAATAAAAATCTTGCTACATGGGATAAATAATAGAGAAGAAATAATAGCATCAGTGAACTTCATGATGAATCAATATAATTTCCATAATCTGGACCACAGAGAGAAAATAGAGTTAAAAAACAAAACAAAACAGACAATCAGGGATAATACCACAGTATGCAATATTTGTATAACTGGAGTCCCAGACGGTAAAGAGAAAAAGAAGTAAGGTGGTTTAAAAAATATTTGAAGAATTAATGGCAGAAAATCTCCCAAATTCGGTAAAAGATGTGAACCTTCACACTCAGGAACCTGAGCAAACTTCATACAGGTTAAATAAATTTATGCCAAAACACATCATAATTAAACTTCTGAAACTAAAGAAGGATAAAATTTTACTAAGTAGCTAGAAGAAAATGACATCTTACCTATAAAAGGACACAAATTTGTATGACAACAGATTTCTCTTTTGAAACAATGGAAGCCTGAAAAAGTAGCAAAACATTTCAAAATGTTGAATGCAACAAACTGTCAATCATGAAATGTATATCCAGTGTAACTATTTTTCAGGAATGAGGAGTAAAGACCTTCTCAGCCAAAAAAAAAAAAAACCAACAAAGTGTTTTATTAAAAGAACTACCTTTAAAGAATGGCCAAACAGAAAGAAATGATACATTAAAATAATGTTTACATATTCTTATCATTTTCCCAAGTATTGGATTCTATTTTCTGAGTTCTGACAGTAAAATTCCTAACTGGTTTGGAAAACCTGCTTAGTTTTGTTTGTTAAGCCTTTGTCTTATAATTTCTTTTATGATTTATACTTTTTTAATGCCTGCCATTTAGAGGGCACTTGTAAGAACTACACTGATCCTAAATAATCTGCAGTTTGAATCCACCAGGTACTCAATGGAAACTCTATGGGGCGGTTCTACTCTGTCCTATAGGGTCACTGTGAGTCAGAATCTACTCGATGGTAATGTTTTTTTTTTTTTTTGTCCAAATGGACTCTATGGCAATGGGTTTGGGTTTGGGTTTTTTTAAACCAGTTGCCTACTGCATTATTCAGATGAAATAAGAATAATCTTTAAAGATAAATAATTAGTTTTCTAACATTCTAAAGTTCTCTAACAATTTTAAAACGAAGTGATATATCATCAAGGCGCATTATTATTCTTGTTTTGTTTTTAAAGGTATGTTACAGAATTAAACACAGTTGAAAATAGTTTCTAAATACCATACTAGTCAACAAATATTCCTTGATCATTCACGTATTGCTAAAGCTCATAGGGAACCAGTGTTCAGTGTAACTACCTAAAATACAGTACATATGTAAACTGAAATAAAATCTCACTGATTCATTCTTTTTTTTTAATAACTTTTATTAAGCTTCAAGTGAACGTTTACAAATCCAATCAGTCTGTCACATATAAGTTTACATACATCTCACTCCCTACTCCCACTTACTCTCCCCATCTTGAGTCAGCCCTTTCAGTCTCTCCTTTCTTGACAATTTTGCCTGCTTCCCTCTCTCTCTATCCTCCCATCCCCTCTCCAGACAAGAGTTGCCAACACAATCTCGAGTGTCCACCTGATATAATTAGCTCACTCTTCATCAGCGTCTCTCTCCCACCCGCTGACCAGTCCCTTTCATTTCTGATGAGTTGTCTTCGGGGATGGTTCCTGTCCTGTGTCAAGGGAAGGTCCAGGGAGCATGGCCGCCGGGATTCCTCCAGTCTCAGTCAGACCATTAAGTTTGGTCTTCTTATGAGAACTTGGGGTCTGCATCCCACTGATCTCCTGCTCCCTCAGGGGTCCTCTACTGTGCTCCCTGTCAGGGCAGTCATCGATTGTGGCCGGGCACCAACTAGTTCTTCTGGTCTCAGGATGATGTAGGTCTCTGGTTCATGTGGCCCTTTCTGTCTCTTGGGCTCTTAGTTGTCGTGTGGCCTTGGTGTTCTTCATTTTCCTTTGCTCCAGGTGGGTTGAGACCAATTGATGCATCTTAGATGGCCGCTTGTTAGCATTTAAGACCCCAGACGCCACATTTCAAAGTGGGATGCAGAATGATTTCATAATAGAATTATTTTGCCAATTGACTTAGAAGTCCCCGCAAACCATGTTCCCCAGACCCCCGCCCTTGCTCCGCTGACCTTTGAAGCATTCATTTTATCCCGGAAACTTCTTTGCTTTTGGTCCAGTCCAGTTGAGCTGACCTTCCATGTATTGAGTGTTGTCTTTCCCTTCACCTAAAGCAGTTCTTATCTACTGATTAATCAATAAAAAACCCTCTCCCACCCTCCCTCCCTCCCCGCCTCGTAACCACAAAAGTATGTGTTCTTCTCAGGTTTACTATTTCTCAAGATCTTATAATAGTGGTCTTATACAATATTTGTCCTTTTGCCTCTGATTAATTTCGCTCAGCATAATGCCTTCCAGGTTCCTCCATGTTATGAAATGTTTCAGAGATTCGTCACTGTTCTTTATCGATGCATAGTATTCCACTGTGTGAATATACCACAATTTATTTACCCATTCATCCGTTGATGGACACCTTGGTTGCTTCCAACTTTTTGCTATTGTAAACAGAGCTGCAATAAACATGGGTGTGCATATATCTGTTTGTATGAAGGCTCTTGTATCTCTAGGGTATATTCCTAGGAGTGGGATTTCTGGGTTGTATGGTAGTTCTATTGCTAACTGTTTAAGATAACGCCAGATAGATTTCCAAAGTGGTTGTACCATTTTACATTCCCACCAGCAGTGTATGAGAGTTCCAATCTCTCCGCAGCCTCTCCAACATTTATTCTTTTGTGTTTTTTGGATTAATGCCAGCCTTGCTGGTGTGAGATGGAATCTCATCGTAGTTTTAATTTGCATTTCTCTAATGGCTAATGATCGGGAGCATTTTCTCATGTATCTGTTGGCTGCCTGAATATCTTCTTTAGTGTAATGTGTGTTCATATACTTTCCCCACTTCTTGATTGGGTTTTTTGTCTTTTTGTGGTTGAGTTTTGACAGAATCATGTAGATTTTAGAGATCAAGCGCTGGTCGGAGATGTCATAGCTGAAAATACTTTCCCAATCTGTAGGTGGTCTTTTTACTCTTTTGGTGAAGTCTTTAGATGAGCATAGGTGTTTGATTTTTAGGAGCTCCCAGTTATCGGGTTTCTCTTCATCATTTTTGGTAATGTTTTGTATTCTGTTTATACCTTGTATTAGGGCTCCTAGGGTTGTCCCAATTTTTTCTTCCATGATCTTTATCATTTTAGTCTTTATGTGTAGGTCTTTGATCCACTTGGAGTTAGTTTTTGTGCATGGTGTGAGGTATGGGTCCTGTTTCATTTTTTTGCAAATGGATATCCAGTTATGCCAGCACCATTTGTTAAAAAGGCTATCTTTTCCCCAGTTAATTGACACTGGTCCTTTGTCAAATATCAGCTGCTCATACGTGGATGGATCTATGTCTGGGTTCTCAATTCTGTTCCATTGGTCTATGTGTCTGTTGTTGTACCAATACCAGGCTGTTTTGACTACTGTGGCTGTATAATAGGTTCTGAAGTCAGGTAAGGTGAGGCCTCCCACTTTCTTCTTCTTTTTCAGTAGTGCTTTGCTTATCCGGGGCTTCTTTCCCTTCCACATGAAATTGGTGATTTGTTTCTCTATCCCCTTAAAATATGACATTGGAATTTAGATCGGAAGTGCGTTAAATGTATAGATGGCTTTTGGTAGAATAGACATTTTTACTATGTTAAGTCTTCCTATCCATGAGCAGGGTATGTTTTTCCACTTAAGTATGTCCTTTTGAATTTCTTGTAGTAGAGCTTTGTAGTTTTCTTTGTATAGGTCTTTTACATCCTTGGTAAGATTTATTCCTAAGCATCTTATCTTCTTGGGGGCTACTGTGAATGGTATTGATTTGGTTATTTCCTCTTCGGTGTTCTTTTTGTTGATGTAGAGGAATCCAAGTGATTTTTGTATGTTTATTTTATAACCTGAGACTCTGCCAAACTCTTCTATTAGTTTGAGTAGTTTTCTGGAGGATTCCTTAGGGTTTTCTGTGTATATAATCATGTCATCTGCAAATAGTGATAACTTTACTTCTTCCTTGCCAATCCGGATACCTTTTATTTCTTTGTCTAGCCTAATTGCCCTGGCTAAGACTTCCAACACGATGTTGAATAAGAGCGGTGATAAAAGGCATCCTTGTCTGGTTCCCGTTCTCAAGGGAAATGCCTTCAGGTTCTCTCCATTTAGAGTGATATTGGCTGTTGGCTTTGCATAGATGCCCTTTATTATGTTGAGGAATTTTCCTTCAATTCCTATTTTGGTAAGAGTTTTTATCATGAATGGGTGTTGGACTTTGTCAAATGCCTTTTCTGCATCAATTGATAAGATCATGTGGTTTTTGTCTTTTGTTTTATTTATGTGATGGATTACATTAATGGTTTTTCTGATATTAAACCAGCCTTGCATACCTGGTATAAATCCCACTTGATCAGGGTGAATTATTTTTTTGATGTGTTGTTGGATTCTATTGGCTAGAATTTTGTTGAGGATTTTTGCATCAATGTTCATGAGGGATATAGGTCTATAATTTTCTTTTTTTGTAATGTCTTTACCTGGTTTTGGTATCAGGGAGATGGTGGCTTCATAGAATGAGTTGGGTAGTATTCCGTCATTTTCTATGCTTTGGAATACCTTTAGTAGTAGTGGTGTTAACTCTTCTCTGAAAGTTTGGTAGAACTCTGCAGTGAAGCCGTCCGGGCCAGGGCTTTTTTTTGTTGGGAGTTTTTTGATTACCGTTTCAATCTCTTTTTTTGTTATGGGTCTATTTAGTTGTTCTACTTCTGAATGTGTTAGTTTAGGTAGGTAGTGTTTTTCCAGGAATTCATCCATTTCTTCTAGGTTTGCAAATTTGTTAGAGTACAATTTTTCATAATAATCTGAAATGATTCTTTTAATTTCGTTTGGTTCTGTTGTGATGTGGTCCTTCTCATTTCTTATTTGGGTTATTTGTTTCCTTTCCTGTATTTCTTTAGTCAGTCTAGCCAATGGTTTATCAATTTTGTTAATTTTTTCAAAGAACCAGCTTTTGGCTTTGTTAATTCTTTCAATTGTTTTTCTGTTCTCTAATTCATTTAGTTCAGCTCTAATTTTTATTATTTGTTTTCTTCTGGTGCCTGATGGATTCTTTTGTTGCTCACTTTCTATTTGTTCAAGTTGTCGGGACAGTTCTCTGATTTTGGCTCTTTCTTCTTTTTGTATGTGTGCATTTATTGATATAAATTGGCCTCTGAGCACTGCTTTTGCTGTGTCCCAGAGGTTTTGATAGGAAGTATTTTCATTCTCGTTGCTTTCTAAGAATTTCCTTATTCCCTCCTTGATGTCTTCTATAACCCAGTCTTTTTTCAGGAGGGTATTGTTCATTTTCCAAGTATTTGATTTCTTTTCCCTAGTTTTTCTGTTATTGATCTCTAGTTTTATAGCCTTGTGGTCTGAGAAGATGCTTTGTAATATTTCGATGTTTTGGACTCTGCAAAGGTTTGTTTTATGACCTAATATGTGGTCTATTCTAGAGAATGTTCCATGTGCGCTAGAAAAAAAAGTATATTTTGCAGCTGTTGGGTGGAGAGTTCTGTATAAGTCAATGAGGTCAAGTTGGTTGATTGTTGTAATTAGATCTTCCGTGTCTCTGTTGAGCTTCTTACTGGATGTCCTGTCCTTCTCCGAAAGTGGTGTGTTGAAGTCTCCTACTATAATTGTGGAGGTATCTATCTCGCTTTTCAATTCTGTTAAAATTTGATTTATGTATCTTGCAGACCTGTCATTGGGTGCGTAAATATTTAATATGGTTATGTCTTCCTGATCAATTGTCCCTTTTATCATTATATAGTGTCCTTCTTTATCCTTTGTGGTGGATTTAAGTCTAAAGTCTATTTTGTCAGAAATTAATATTGCTACTCCTCTTCTTTTTTGCTTATTGTTTGCTTGATATACTTTTTTCCATCCTTTGAGTTTTAGTTTGTGTCTCTAAGTCTAAGGTGTGTCTCTTGTAGGCAGCATATAGATGGATCGTGTTTCTTTATTCAGTCTGTGACTCTCTGTCTCTTTATTGGTGCATTTAGTCCATTTACATTCAGCGTAATTATAGATAAATAAGTTTTTAGTGCTGTCATTTTGATGCCTTTTTATGTGTGTTGTTGACAATTTCATTTTTCCGCATACTTTTTTGTGTTGAGACGTTTTTCTTAGTAAATTGTGAGATCCTCATTTTCATAGTGCTTGACTTTATGTTAGTTGAGTCGTTACGTTTTTCTTGGTTTTTATCTTGAGTTATAGAGTTGTTATACCTTTTTGTGGTTACCCTATTATTTACCCCTATATTTCTAAGTAAAAACCTAACTTGTATTGTTCTATATCGCCTTGTATCACTCTCCATATGGCAGTTCAATGTCTCCTGTATTTAGTCCCTCTTTTTGATTATTGTGATCTTTTACCTATTGACTTCCATGATTCCCTATTATGTGTATTTTTATTTATTTTTTAATTAATCTTAATTTGTTTGTTTTTGTGATTTCCCTATTTGAGTTGATATCAGGACGATCTGTTTTGTGACCTTGTGTTGTGCTGATATCTGATATTATTGGTTCTCTGACCAAACAATATCCTTTAGTATTTCTTGTAGCTTTGGTTTGGTTTTTGCAAATTCTCTAAACTTGTGTTTGTCTGTGAATATCTTAATTTCGCCTTCATATTTCAGAGAGAGTTTGGCTGGATATATGATCCTTGGCTGGCAGTTTTTCTCCTTCAGTGTTCTGTATATGTCGTCCCATTCCCTTCTTGCCTGCATGGTTTCTGCTGAGTAGTCTGAACTTATTCTTATTGATTCTCCCTTGAAGGAAACCTTTCTTTTCTCCCTGGCTGCTTTTAAAATTTTCTGTTTATCTTTGGTTTTGGTGAGTTTGATGATAATATGTCTTGGTGTTTTTCTTTTTGGATCAATCTTAAATGGGGTTCAACGAGCATCTTGGATAGATATCCTTTCTTCTTTCATGATGTCAGGGAAGTTTTCTGTCAGGAGTTCTTCAACTATTTTCTCTGTGTTTTCTGTCCTCCCTCCCTGTTCTGGGACTCCAATCACCCGCAGGTTATCCTTCTTGATAGAGTCCCACATAATTCTTAGGGTTTCTTCATTTTTTTTTTAATTCTTTTATCTGATTTTTTTTCAGCTATGTTGGTGTTGATTCCCTGGTCCTCCAGATGTCCCAGTCTGCATTCTAATTGCTCGAGTCTGCTCCTCTGACTTCCTAGTGCATTGTCTAATTCTGTTATTTTATTGTTAATCTTTTGGATTTCTACATGTTGTCTCTCTATGAATTCTTGCAAGTTATTAATTTTTCCAGTATGCTCTTGAATAATCTTTTTGAGTTCTTCAACAGTTTTATCAGTGTGTTCCTTGGCTTTTTCTGCATTTATCCTAATTTCATTTGTGATATCATTAAGCATTCTGTAAATTAGTTTTTTATATTCTGTATCTGATAATTCCAAGATTGTATCTTCATTTGGGAAAGATTTTGATTCTTTTGTTTGGGGGGTTGGAGAAGCTGTCACGGTCTGCTTCTTTAAGTGGTTTGATATGGATTGTTGTCTCCGAGCCATCACTGGGAAACTAGTTTTTCCAGAAAATCGGCTAAAAAAAAAAAATGCAGTCAGATCCCTATCAGAGTTCTCCCTCTGGCTCAGGCTATTCAGATGTTAATGAAGCCACCTGGGGAGGGTGGGGGAAGGAACAGAGAGATAGGAGAGTAGCACCTCAGAATATAGCCAGAGTTGCTTGTCTTGCTTGGAATGACTATTATATCTGAGACTTCCGCGGGGCGCGTCGCCTATGTGTGCTGGCTGTGTGGAGATTGCCCGGGGGGGGGTCTGGCCCGCTGGAGTCACGGTCAGATCCTCCGCTTCCAGCCCCACGCCCAGCGTCAAGGCTCCCCTACTGGGACGGTGCACTCTCAACTCCAAAATCAGTCGCTGCCTCCCGGGGACTTCTCGTCCCTCCAGCCACGTGGCCGTGCCGCCCCCGAGAACCAGTTAGGCCTCCTCCCAGGGTTAGTTCAGATGGGTGGAGCAGGTCTCCGTGCTTGTGCCATGACGGAGTGTCCCGGCTGGGACGCTGTTCTCCCCACTCCAATACCAGTCGCTGCCTCCCGGGGACTTCTCCTACCCGCTGCATCCCACGCCGCCCCCGAGACCCGGCTGGTCCCCTTCCCGGGGTTAGTTCAGGGGGGTGGAGCAACTCTCCGTGTTTATGCCATACCTGCGTCCAGTCCAAATCCCTGCGGGACAGTTCCCCGGCTCGGATGCTGCTCTTTCTGCTCCAAGACCAGTCACTGCCTCCCGGGGACTTCTCCTACCGGCTGCGTCCCACGCCCCCCGTGGAACCGGCTGGTCCCCCTCCCGGGGTTAGTTCAGGGGGGTGGAGCAGGTCTCTGTGCTTGTGCCGTTCCTGACTGGTACGCTGGCTCCAGGCTCTGGAAACAATCGCTGCTTCCCCGTATTAGTTCGTTCTCCGTCTCTAAATCTGTGTTTGTTGTTCAGGGTTCGTAGAATGTTATGTATGTGATCGATTCACTTGTTTTTCCGTGTCTTTGTTGTAAGAGGGATCCGAGGTAGCGTCTGCCTAGTCCGCCATCTTGGCTCCGCCCTCTGATTCATTCTTTTCATTCAAAGCAATCATGGATTTTCTGGGTTTTTCAGAACTGCTTTACATCTGTGGTCAATACAGCACTTGACCTAGAGCTTTTCTAAAGCATCGTCTCAGTTCTGGTTTACTAGAAACTTGCGAGGATATGTATTGCAACTTTGGCTTTAGCTCCATGAGTATTCAATTAAGCATGAGTATTTGGCAGTTATGTTCTTTTTTTGCTGTCCTGGATCCTTGATTTTGTGACGTGAACTTTTTCCGTATGTTTCTTAACCTAACACAATTTCTGACAGAGCTCAGAAATAAACCTGTATTGAAGACTTGAGAGAAAAATACAAATTACACTTTTAAGTCACTCATGAAATATGATTTATTTTACTTAAGGTAGGTTTGATGCAAATGCTAATTAGGCTACTAGTTAAACAGAAATACGTAGAAAGAGGGTTGGATAAAGAGAGAAAAATAGATAAAGAATTTATACAAAGCACTCTGCTAAATACTTCAGGTTTATTATTTTATTTTTTCACAATAGTCCTATAAAAAGAATGCTTCTGAGTAATATTTCTTTACAAAAGAAACTAAGGCAATAACAATAAATTACACATCCACTAGCTGATGTAATTAGTTTTGAACCCAGAGTCTGCCTTCAGAGGCTGCCCTTTCTAGCCACTGGGCCTTACTGGGCTGTGTACAGGCCATGTGGAAGTCAGAGGAGACTTGCAGAGAGCTTTGTTAAAAACGGTGGGTAGATGGTGTAACTAGAATGAAATTAACAGTGAAAAACTCCTAGTGTTTTAGTGTTTTTTGTTGCTTTGTGCCATCTAGTTGATTCCGACGCATAGTGACCCTATAGAATGGAGTAGAGCTGCTCTGTAGGGTTTCTTAGGCTGTTTTTTATTCTTTACAGAAGCAGATGGCCAGATCTCTTTTTTTTTTTTTTTTCTTCCTGCAGAGCAGCTGGTGACTTTAGATGACTTTAAAATCAGGGATATTGAGTATGTAATCTTATGCTTGCATTGTTGCTAAATAAAGTTCTTCAGGCACAGCAGATCTTTACTACTTGCTGGCTTCTCAAACTCAACAAATTGTTTCTTTTTGAGGTAAATCATCGTAAAAAAGTGGCTGATTTCCACATAAGACCTAGCACGGAGATGAAAGAGGGGGTCAGATTTGAGAAGTGAGAATCAAACGAATTTAACATTTCAGGAATTTTTAGTTAGGCATGGTTGAAATGCATGTTAAAAAAAATAAGCTCACAGAGATCCCCAAAAGTCTTGGGAAGTTGAGCCTTTCCACAGATTAGGGTAAAATAATTGAGCCTATTTTATCTCAAACTCATGGAAAGAGAAAACTCAGCTGACATCTCAGTTTTCATCTGATATATATATATATATATATATATATATATACAAGATGCTGTAAGAAAGAGTCTCCCCACTCTCTCTGTCTTAGTTATCTAGCTCAGTTATAACAGAAATAGCACAAGTGGATGGCCTTAACAATAAGAAATTTATTCTCCCACAGGAGAATAAGAGGCTAGAAGTCCAAATTCAGGGTGTCAGCTCCAGGGGAAGGCTTTTTCTGTCAGCTCTGAGGGAAGGTCTTTGTCAGCAATCTTCCCCTGGTCCAGGATCTTCTCAGTTCAGGGACCCCAGGTCCAAAGTACATACTCCTGGCACAACTTTCTTGGTGGTATAAGGTTTCCCTGTCTCTCTACTCCCTTCTCTCTTTTCTATCTCAAAAGAGACCAACAAGATTGACTTAAAACACAACCTAATCTTGTGGCTTGAGTCCTGCCTCATTAACATAACTGTTGCTAATCCCACCTCATTAACATCATAGAGGTAGGATTTATAACAAACGGGGAAATCACATCAGATGACAAATTGGCAGAAAATCACACAACTCTGAGAATCCAGGTCTAGTCAAGTTGACACATATTTTTGGGGGATGCAGTTCAATCCATGACAACCACAAATGGCAGTTCAAATACCATTTCACTGGCAGGACATGGAAGGAAGGTCCAGGGCAAGTAGGCACTCAGAAACATAGCATGTTTTTGATTTTTTAACAACTTCAACCCCCAGGGTACCTCTCAGAATGCCCTATTCATTAGGTTTAAAACAGTCTCACCAGCTACTACTTCTGCATTCTGGTCACAGGTGTGAGGCAAGAGAAATCGATAGGCAAATGATGGTCTCCAAAACGTGCAATCTAGAAGCTGCAGTATCAGTTCTGCTCACATTTCATTTGGTGAAACACAGACACATGGCCAAAAAGCTGAATGAGGTACAAGGGGTGTTTGGAAATGTGGCCTCCCATAGTGGGACATAAGCATAGCTAAAACTGAGTAGGGAGGGGTGGCCCTATCACCAAATAGGGAAAGGGGGAATGGAAAATTGGGGCTAATCGGCAGTTTCTACTACGTCAATCTATGAGTGATCCTCAATGATAATGCTGCCAATAGTTGGAAAACAAGTTTGTCATCCAAACTCTGTTTTTGCTTTTGTGAACTGATTCATCTGATCATATAATTCATCTGGTGGTCTCATTTGATAGGCTGAGAACAAATCTTATACTCCTTGGCTTATATGCAAAGAATTTTTTAATTTTTTTCCTAATTGTGGCTCTGTTGGCAAAATATATTGAATATGATTTGGACAGCTAGAAGAATGAACAAACGTGTCTTGAAAGAAGTACAGCCAAATGCTTCTTGGAAGTGAGTATGGCAAGAATTCATCTCATGTTCTTTGGGCATGTTATCAGGAAGAACCAGTCCCTGGAGAAGGACGTCATGTTTGGTAAAGTAGAGGGTCAGCAAAAGAGGAAGAGCCTCAAGGAGATGGACTGACACAGTGGCTGCAACAATGGGCTCAAGCATAACAGTGATGGTGAAGATGGCGCAGGATGAGGCAGTGTTTAGTTCTGTTGTACATAGGGTCTCTCTGAGTCAGACCTGATTCTGTAGCATCTAACAACAATAATCTTTAGCTTTTCCTTTAAACAGTGGGTAGCACAATACAAACATGGGAGAATATTGAATATTGTAGGTAAATTCTGGTAGAATTTTGTTTCACTTTTAATGGTTAGGCAATGGGAAACTTGATTGATTTATAATTAAGTGGGGTAGTTGGGGTAATGCAAACCCTGGTGGCATAGTGGTTAAGTGCTAGGGCTGCTAACTAAAGGGACGGCAGTTTGAATCTGCCAGGTGCTCCTTGGAAACTCTATGGGGCAGTTCTACTCTGTCCTATAGGGTCACTATGTGTCAGAATCGACTTGCAGACACGGAGTAGTTGGGGTAAATACCAATCATGGCTTTGTTTTGAACATTCTACCTTGAAAGAATGGGTAATATTCACTGAGTACATAGCTAATTGCAAAAATAATAATAAAACAAACCAACACTAAAATTTTTTTTTTTCTTTTGCTTCCCACCAATAGGTAACAATTTTTAAAAATTCACGCACCATAATCAAACTGCCCAAATGAAGGAGGTAGTGAAAATTGCCTACAGTCAAAATTCAAACTTTTATTTTTTAATCATAAAATCTGTTGGGGACAAAATTGCTTCAAGAATGTTAGCATTTAAGGTATGCTTTCAACCAAGTAAGTAGGCAATTGACTGTTGCAGTTCTCACTTACCATTTACTTTTGAAAGCATTTAGAACTCCATCTTCCTTCAGATTTTTATTGTGTTTTAAAACATGGAGCAAACGTTTAGTATTCCTTTGATAGTGCATGTTGAAAATAAAATATTGAATTTAGAGCTGTTTAAAAATTTAGGAGCAACTGAAGATACTTCCTCTCTATAAACTGCTTATTTCTTTTATGCTAAAAACACTTCGATAACATTCATTTTTGCATACACTCCTTAGCTTTTACACCTACTCTTTGTGTGTTTAAAGGATTTTAAGACACTTTAAATCCAAATTTCTGAGGAAAAACACTTAATTTTCCTTAAGCAAAATCTGAATATATCCAGAGCACAACCCTAGAATGCGTGTGTATATATGTATATGTACATAGTATATACTGTATATATATATATACAATCACACTATCAAGTTTTACCAAAGCTTGAAACCAGAATTAAAAAAAAAAAAACTTTTTATTTATTGTTCTTCATTGTCTTGTGTGTGTGTATGTGTGTTTAAGGGACTGTTAAATTAATTCTTTGTATCTCATTTTCAGCATGCAAGCGTGTGTCATCTGCATATTGCAGGTTATTAATGAGTCATCCTCCAATCCTGATGCTGTATTGTTCTTCATATAGTCCAGTTTCCCAGCCGATTTTCTCTGCATACAAATTGAATAAGTATGGTGAAAGGGTACAACCCTGATGCATGCCTTTCCTGACTTTAAACCACTCGGTATTCCCTTGTTCTGTTTGAAGGACTGCCCCTTGATCTATGTACAGGTTCCTTATAAGCACATTTAAATGTTCTGAAATTCCTATTCTTTGTAATATTATCCATAACTTGTTATGATCCACACAGTTGAATGTCTTTGCATAGTCAATAAAACACGGGTAAACCTCTCTCAGTTATTCTCTGCTTTCAAAGGAGACTCATCTGACATCAGTTATGATAACCCTCATTCCACATTCTCTTCTTAATCTAGCTTGAAAATCTGGCAGTTCTCTGTTGATGTACTTCTACAACTGCTTTTGAATGATCTTCAGCAAGATTTCACTCGAGTGTGGTATTAATGATGTTGTTCAATCATTTCTCCATTCTGTTGAATTACCTGTATTTGGAATGGGCACAAATATAGATCTCTTCCAGTCTACTGATCAGGTAGCTGTCTTACAAGTTTCTTGGCATAGATGTGTGAGCACATCCATTGCTGCACCCATTAGTTGAACCATCTGTCAATACCACTGGTTCTTGATCACATGCTAGAAATTGTTGAACATTGACCAATTATTTCTGGTATGGTGAATCTGTATTCCGTCCATCTTCTTTTGATGCTTCCTACTCCATTCAATATTTTCCGCATAGAATCCTTCAATATTGCAACTCAAGGCTTGAATTTTTTCTTCAGTTCTTTCAGCTTGAGAAATGCCAAGCATGTTCTTCCTTTTTGGTTTTCAAACTCCAGGTCTTTGCACATTTGATTATAATGCTTTGCTTTGTCTTTTTGAGCTGCCCTTTGAAATCTGTTCGGCTGTTTTACTTCATGGCTTCTTCTGTTATAATTGGGTTATAATAGTGAGTGGGAAAAATATTTAATTTAGAATCTAGTTTTGAAAACTGCCAGTAATTAAGAATCTGCCATTAAAAATACATGAAAAAAAATTTATCACTCTTAAGAATTGTGAATGAGATGTGTGTAGTATATGACACTAGAAAATTCAAGGGGATAGTGATTTAACACACATATGAAGGAAAAGAGTCTATTAAGTAGGAAAAAAAAGAAGAGAGTATTTTAGGAAGAGGATATAGCACAATCAAATGATTTTTGGTGGGAGTAAAGAAAGCAAAGAAGGCCCGAGTGGCTATACTTAAGGGTGCAGTGGTATAGAGCAACATCCGACAAAGCTAAGAAGTATTATGATTATACAAGGAGGTTTGTATTTTTTTTTTTAATTTTAAATTTTAACCTAATAAAATTGATTAAAACGTTAAAGCAACTGTCTTCGTGGTTAGGTGGACATTTTAATAAATGTATACAACTTACTGTAAGGAAAATAAGGATAATACAAAATAAACATATTAATAGGCTTCTTCAGTTGATTAAAAACCAAAAACCAAGCCCGCTGCTGTTGAGTTGATCTCAACTCACAGCAACCCTGTAGGACAGAGTAGGACTGCCTCATAGGGTTTCTAAGGCTGTAACCTTTACAGAAGCAGATTGCTACATCTTTCTCCCCTGGTGCCAAGCCCTTAATCACAGTGCCACTAGGGCTCCTTCATTTTCTTAGATAAAAAAAAACTTCATTTTCTTAGATTAGAGAAAGTATAATAAGGACACAATTGTTCCCATGGCACAAGTTGATGCCAAGCAAAGTACATGCAGGAGGCTTACATTATCCTGTTATTAGTAGACACATAACGGGATATTTGGGACATTTTAAATTTTGGAAGAGAATTCAGTAGGGCTTTGGGAGACACTGGAAAGACGTGGGAAGAAATGCAGCCGTCAAATTGTGCTCAGGTTTTTGGTTTTTGCACAAGAAGGACAAAAATGGTGACTGAGATAGAAGGTTGTGGACAGTCTCATTGAGAAACTGAACCTGGCTTGGTGCTACGTTACAGAATAGAGACTTGCTGTCTCCAGGGAAATAGATAACTGCCTCCATTTGCTTTATTTTTTTTTTTTTAAATAACTTTTATTGTGCTTTAAGTAAAAGTTTACAAATCAAGTCAGTCTCTCACATATAAACTTATATACACCTTACTACATACTCCCACTTACTCTCCCCTTAATGAGTCAGGCCTCTCCCTCCTTCCAGTCTCTCCTTTCGTGACCATTTTGCCAGTTTCTAACCCCCCCTACACTCCCATCTCCCCTCCAGACAGGAGATGCCAACATAGTCTCAAGTGTCCACCTGATACAAGTAGCTCACTCCTTATCAGCATCTATCTCCAACTCATTGTCCAGTCCCTTCCATGTCTGATGAGTAGTCTTCTGGAATGGTTCCTGTCCTGGGCCAACAGAAGGTTTGGGGACCATGACCACTGGGATTCTTCTAGTCTTAGTCAGACCATTAAGTCTGGTCTTTTTAAGAGAATTTGGGGTCTGCATCTCACTGTTCTCCTGCTCCCTCAGGGGTTCTCTGTTGTGCTCTTTGTCAGGGCAGTCATCGGTTGTGGCTGGGCACCAACGAGTTCTTCTGGTTTCAGGATAACTTAAGTTTCTAGTTTGTGTGGCCCTGTCTCTTGGGCTCATAATTACCTTGTGACCTTGGTGTTCTTCATTCTCCTTTGATCCAGGTGGGTTGAGACCAATTGATGCATCTTAGATGGCCGCTTGTTAGCATTTAAGACCCCAGACACCACACTTCAAAGTGGGATGCAGAATGTTTTCATAATAGAATTTATTTTGCCAATTGACTTAGATGTCCCCTGAAGCCATAGTCCCCCAAACCCCCGCCCTTGCTCTGCTGACCTTCGAAGCATTCTGTTTATTCAGAAAACTTCTTTGCTTTTGGTCCAGTCCAGTTGAGCTGACCTTCCCTGTATTGAGTATTGTCCTTCCCTTCACCTAAAGTAGTTCTTATCTACTATCTAATCAGTAAATAACCCTCTCTCACCCCCTCCCTCCCCCCCTCGTAACTACAAAAGAATGTGTTCTTCTCAGTTTAAACTATTTCTCAAGATCTTATAATAATGGTCTTATACAATATTTGTCCTTTTGCATCTGACTAATTTCACTCAGCATAATGCCTTCCAGGTTCCTCCATGTTATGAAATGTTTCAAAGATTCATCATTGTTCTTTATCGATGCATAGTATTCCATCGTGTGAATATATCGTAATTTATTTAACCATTCAACTGTTGATGGACATCTTGGTTGCTTCCAGCTTTTTGCTATTGTAAACAGTGCTGCAATAAACATGAGTGTGCATATTTTTTTGGGTGCATATATCTGTTTGTGTAAAGGCTCCTATTCTCTAGGATATATTCTGAGGAGTGGGATTTCAGGGTTGTATGGTAGTTCTATTTCTAACTTTTCAAGGAAATGCCAGATCGATTTCCAAAATGGCTGTACCATTTTACATTCCTGCCAGCAGTGTTTAAGAGTTCCAATCTCTCCACAGCCTCTCCAACAATTATTATTTTGTGTTTTTTGAATTAATGCCAGCCTTGTTGAAGTGAGATGGAATCTCACCATAGTTTTAATTTGCATTTCTCTGAAGGCTAATGATCGAGAGCATTTTCTCATGTATCTGTTAGCTGCCTGAACATCTTCTTTAGTGAAGTCATTTGCTTTCTTTTAAATAGAGGCAGATATCTTTTACCAAAGATGGAGATTCTTTGCTAAGTCACTGGCCATCATCCAGCTTCATTGACTCTATTCTCCCATTCTTTATCTTCTTTAGACCACTGCCATGTTGAACAACTTGTCATTTGAACCCTCATCACCGAATCATGAATGAAGGTGATCATGCTTGTAGCCTACATTCATCTAGAACAAGATCAGGTTTTAACTTCTCCATTCAGAAAGTCTTTGTTAGACTTATATTTATCATAACCTGAATTAGTTTTAAGTCCAATTGACTTCACTTCTCACTTGGGTTTCTCCTCAACCACATCCCATTGCTTTCAGTAAGATATTCATGAAACTGGAGTAAATATGCTTTTAAATATTTACTACATGCAGTTCAAATCCACCAGGCGCTCCTTGGAAACCCTATGGGGCAGTTCTACTCTGTCTTATAGAGTCACTATGAGTCAGAATCAATTCGATGGCAACAAGTAATGGATATATGACAGACAGGTGCCCTGGTGGTGCAATGGTTAAGTGCTTGGCTGCTAACCAAAAGGTTGGCAGTTTGAACCAACCAGCTGCTCCTCAGGAGAAAGATGTGGCAAGCTGCTTTCATAAAGGTTGTAGCCTTGGAAACTCTAAAATGCAGTTCTATTATATCCTCCAGGGTCACTATAAGTTGGAACCAACTCAACAGCAATGGGATGGGATATGACAGAATGTAATCTTGGTAGTAAGTTCCAGCATAAACAAAACAAAATGAAAAAAATGGTATTAATATCCTAGAGTGAGAGCGAGAGATGAAAACAAGACAATAAATCAAAAAGTATGTTTAAATGGTTAACACATACGGTGAAAAATAAAACAGGAAAGGGAGATATGGTTTGCAATTTTAAATAAGGCAGCAGCTTTGGTGGAGGGGGGAGGCTTCCACATAAGACAAAAGATTACATATATTTATAAGAAATTAAAAAAAAATTAAGGAATGCTGAAAATTTTAACCTAGAAAAAAAAATTTAGAGAACATTTCTATGTATTATGATTATGGTGATTAGGAAAACAAGTTAAGGGGAAAATAGGGGTCTTCAAAATTAAGAAAATAGTGTGTAGCTCTGCTGTTGAATGTAGCTCAAGGTGGATTTGGAGACTGATAGAGTATTGTCATTGCCTGATGTTTTATTTGTTTACCCCATTTAATTTCTCTCCCCATCTATACTGCATTTGACTCATAGAAGACAAACCATGCCTGTAATTAGTTTGTAGCTCCTGAAACATATCACATTAGGTAGTTAGCCTGGTGACTAAAGGGAGAAGTTAAGAGAACAGGAAAAGCCTAGCACATGTTTTGTGGTTCAGGAGTCCATGGGTGGCACAAATGGTTAACACATTGGGCTGCTACCTGAAAGTGTGGAAGTATGAGCCCTCTGAGAGGCTCCTCGGAAGAAAGGCCTGGTGATCTACTTCTGAAAAAGCAGCCATTGAAAGCCCTATGAAGCACAGTTCTACCCTGACATACGTAGAGTCGGGTTTACTGTGCAGCAACTTTTGTTTTGGAATAAAAGGCCCCTGCAGAGTATAGGGAAACCCTGGTGGCCTAGTGGTTAAGAGCTATGTCTGCTAATCAAAAGGTTGGCAGTTTGAATCCACCAGGTGCTCCTCGGAAACCTTATGGGACAGTTCCACTCTGTCCTATGGGGTTGCTATGAGTCAGAATTGACTCCACGGCAGTGGGTTTTTTTTTTTTTTGGTTTTGTAGACTACAGGCAGCATAGATTTGCACAGATTAGGTCATTTGAATGTAATGAACCTATCAATGCAATGCCTCTGTCTTGTGAGATATATTCTATTCTGTTATTTTTATTTGATTCACAAAAACATATAATTTTGGATATTCAGAGGTTTTAGAAAATTTCTGCAACTAAGGAAAGAAAAGTTACTTTCGCAAGGTATTTTTTAATATAAGAAGTTATCCCACTATCGTTTAATGAATCAGCCTCAACAGGACTCTTCAGGTAAATTGGAAATTACATGAGTGATGTTGCTCTCTGTCATTACAGACTTGGACTTGACAGGCAAAAGAAACACATTAAAATACCAAGAAACAAGGGTAAAATGAAGGTTTCATACAAATAAAAGCAATCTCAAAGAAGAGAATAGCGGGAAACATTATCAAAATCTGTGCAGTTCTTTCATTAAGGCTGTCAGATAAATTTTGACTAAGAGAGATTTTTTTGTGTGTTGTTGGCTTTGGTGGTGGAATAAGTTTCATGATTGCTTATTGGTTTTCTCTTTGGATTTAAAACAGGAGTTAACCAGTGATACATTTTTCCATTAAGCGCTAAGGTTTAGGAATCACAGAGAAGGTATGAAAATAAGCCTCCATATGGAAGATAAATAATTCATGGGTTGTGTGTTTTGCCTGATCTCCAAGGAAATGTAATCTTGTTACCCATCAAGGGGAGCATCGTGATTAATTTTTGTTAAATTGCTGAATGAGAAGATCCATTCCTGTCTTAGCAATACGTGTGCAAGCTTTGCTTGAGTGATTTGTCCCAGAGTGTGTCTGGATGGATGGACCAAAGTGACATCATTCCTTTTGGTTCCTGATTCAGAAAAAAAAAAAAAAGCAAACAACAATGACAAAAGGGAGGGGCACCCAATGCAGTTAGTGGAGCCTGATAAATGGTGTTATGTCCTGAGTCTACCTAAACATCTGCAGATATATAATGTTGAGCACTCAGGCTTTTGATAGATTGTTGAGCTACAGAAGATTTTTGAGAGAAACTCAGCATGATTAATAAACATTAAGAGCTTTTCTTGTGGTATTAACAACCTAAAATTAGATTTCTTAAAGGTCATGTTTTAGCATTTCTAATACATGTGTTTTTCCTTTTTTTTCTCCCTCAATAGATTCGTGTGCATGTGTGTGTATGTAATATATTTTAAACAAATAATTTTTATCATAGGTTTTTCTGATACCTTAGTTTTGAGAATCCTGACAATGCTGTTTAACATAGATCATTGCCTTTTTCAGGGGTGTGTTATACGATGCTATTTACATTTTTTAACAGTAGTTTTCCCTGTATTTTTCAAAGCCTACTTTGGAAGTCTAGAACAAATACATAAATAACTCTCAAACATACACTGCTTATGGTAGCTTGTTTGCAAAGATGGCTGCAGTCATTCCCTCTACCCTTTGTACATGCCCTTTGTGACATGATTTAGCCACTCTTGCCAATAAGGAATGGAGTTCAATTCTCCATCCTTGATCAATAATTTTATGACCATGGGACTTCTGAACTTTGGCCTCAAAAGGACTTATGTCTTCCACTCTCTTTGCCTGCAATATGGTAACATGATGTGAAGAAATCTAGGTTAGCCTCTGTCATAGATTGAATTATGTCCTCCCAAAAAATGTGTGTATCAACTTGGTTATGTCATGACTCCCAGTATTGCATGGTTGTCCTTTTGTGATTGTAATTTTATGTTGAGAAGATTAGGGTGGGATCGTAACACCCCCACTCAGGTCACCTCCTTGATTCAAGGTAAAGGGATAAAAGGAAAGGGAAGCAAGCAGAGAGTTGGGGACCTCATACCATCAAGAAAGAAGCACCAGGAGCAGAGCACAGCCTTCAGACCCAGGGTCCCTGCATGAAGAAGCTCCTCATCTGGGGGAATATTGATGAGAAGGCTGACAGAGAGAGAAAGACTTCCACTGGAGCCGGAGCCCTGAATTTGGACTTGTCACCTACTAGACTGTGAGAAAATAAATTCCTCTTTCTTATAGCCATCCACTTGTGGTATTTCTGTTATGGTGCACTAGGTGACTAAGACAGCCTCCTAAGAACAAGGTATCATGTAGAGAGGGAGCAGGTCAGACGAAGGCCAGCACCAAACTATACACATGTGAGTAAAGCCATTATGGACCATCTAGTGAAACTCATTTATCAGATAACTGCAGCTACATTAGTGACACCAAGCAGAACAGCACAGAACTGCCCTGCTCTTCTCAGCGCAAATTACTGAACCACAGAATCATGAGCAGATATAACAGTTGTAGTTTTAAGCCACTGAGGTTTACTAGTCTGTTTGTTTTGGTTATTAAGCAATAGATAGTCATTCCATTGATAAATCCTGTTACATTCTTTATCAAACTATAATTTAAAGTTTCTATAATTAGTGGTGAGTCCCCGGGTGGTGCAAAAGTTTAGCCGTGAATGGTGCAAAAGCTTAGCCCTTGGTTGCTAACCAAAAGGTTGGAGCTTTGAATTTACTCAGAGGGGCCTCAGAAAAAAGGCCTGGCAATCTGCTCCCCCAAATCAGCCAATAAAAGCCCTATGGATTACAATGGATTATCCTGGGGATAGCATAAAAAGGACCAGAAAATGTTTGTGCATGAGGCCATCATGTGTCGGGGACCACTAACAATAATAGCATAATTAGTCATAAAAACTTTGTGCGTTTTCGTATTTTGGACAACTCCCATGTACGTATACACATCTTTAGGATCAAATCTTTATATGCTTATATTATTAGTAGTAATTTTTTATATTAGGGAGCAAGTTTTAGTTAAGTATGTACTTATGTATTAATATATGGGATTAAAATCTAATCCCACAGATTTGTTGTTGTTATTTACAATTGAGCAGACTTTGAGTAATGGCAACCCCATGTGTTACTGAATAGAACTCCTCCACAGGGTTTTCTTGGCTGTAATCTTAATGGGGAAGCCCTGGTTGCATAGTGGTTAAGTGCTACGGCTGCTAACCAAAGGGTTGGCAGTTTGAATCTGCCAAGCGCTCCTTGGAAACTCTATGGGACAGTTCTACTCTGTCCTATAGGGTCACTATGAGTTGGAATCGACTTGACGGCAGTGGGTTTCATTTGGGTTTGGGTCATCTTAATGGAATCAGATCTCTAGGTCTTTTCTTCCATGGTATCACTTGGTGGCTTTGAACTGCCAACTTCTAAGGTAGCAGTCACGTGTAAACCATTTATACCACCTAGGAATCTTACAGTATTATAAATCTAATCACTCGAATTAATAAGTAATAATTCCCAGTATTTTCAGATGAAGCAAAGCTATATGTTTAAATAATTGCAATAAACATTTCCTTTTTTTCTTGATCTTCCTAAATTTCTATCTTTCGTTCATTAATTGTCTTCCTAGATGAGATTTGGAGTCCTGGTAAGTATTTGGCTGCTAACCAAAGGTCGGCAGTTTGAATCCACCAAGTAGCTCCTTGGAAACCCTATGGGGCAGTTCTACTCTGTTGTACAGGGTCGTTATGAGTAGGAATCGACTGGACCACAGTGGGTTTGGTCTTTTTTGTTGGTTAGGTTAGATTTAAATAATTTAAAAACTGTATTGTTTTTATTTGGTACTTTCTTCAAAAGCCCAGTTCCCCCCAACCTTGAGTTACGAATACAATCTTCTCATCATTTATCTTTTTAAAAGTCTTCCTTACTTACGTGACTCCAACACCCCAAGGACTCAAGAAATACAGTGTAAAAAAACTAGCTAGCAGAAATATTATAGTTTTTCAGTGCAAACATATTTCATGTATTTTGAATTATCAGAGAAAATGTCTTTCTTTCCTATATGAACATTGAAGGAGCCCTGGTTGCACAGTGGTTAAAGTGCTCTGCTGCTAACTGAAAGGTAGACTGTTCGAACCCACCAGTCATTCTGCAGAAGACATGGCACTCTCCTTGTGTAAAAATTATAGCATTAGAAGCCCTATGAGGCAGTTCTACTGTATTCTATAGGGCTGCTATGAGTTGGAATAGACTTGATGGCAATGGGTTTATGTTTTTTTTGGGGGGGGTCACATTAACATTCATAATTAGAACTCTTAATATGCTTTTTATTTATTTTTTCAGCAGGTATATTAATATTTTAAAAAACTCCTTGAGATTTGACTTGAAGCCTACACATAGCTGTATTTTTTTTTTTTTTTTAATTAGGAGCTGTCATGGATTGAATTATGTCCCCCCAATAATGTGTGTATCAACTTGGTTAGGCCATGTGTGGTTGTCCTCCATTTTGTGATTACAATTTTATGTTGAGAAGATTAGGGTGGGATTGTAACATCAGCCTTACTCAGGTCACCTCCCTGATCCAAGGTAAAAGATTTACCCTGGGGTGTGGCATGTACCACCTTTTTTCTCTCAAGAGATAAAAGGAAAGGGAAGCAGGCAAAGAGTTGGGGACTTCATACCACCCAGAAAGCAGCACCAAGAGGAGAGCGCATCCTTTAGACCCAGGGGCCCTGCATCTGAGAAGCTCCTCAACCATGGGAAGATTGAGGACAAGGACCTTCTTCCAGAGCTGACAGAGAGAGAAAGGCTTTCCTGGAGCTGACACCCTGAATTTGGAATTTTAGCCTCCTTTTTACTGTGAGGAAATAAATTTCTCTTTGTTAAAAACATCCACTTGTGGTATTTCTGTTATGGCAGCACTAGACAACTAAGACAGGTGTTTTCTTGCTAACTTGCATTCCTAGCTTTTCATAATTATTTCTTAATTAGTGACATCTTCCTTGTGTCTAAAGAGATTTGCATTCTTCAGTTACCTTCTCAGGAATTATGGAACAATGCAACCTGCCTTTAGACACATTTGTTTTTCAAAATAACATTCTACTGTTTAGACTCATTGTTTTCCTCCTTATTCTGATGGACGTGGAATAACTGGAAGTGGTTATCCTTAGACTATAGCTGATATAAGCACACATTATGACATAGTGAAAGTTTTATGAACTCTGAACCCAGAAAGTCAGAAACCTAGTTTAATCTATGTCTTTTCATTAACTAAGTCTATTATTTAGTATACGTTGAAAAATGTACTTAAATTACCTGTAGTTTTCCTCATCTATGGGGTAATGATGGCTGCCTCGCTACTAATTGAGAGAATTTTTGATAATACGTTATTAAAATTATCTGTGCCTGATGTTTAATTGTTCAACAAACCATAGATATTAAAATGATTTTATAACATTGCTCTGATAGGCAGGGGCAGTAGCTAGCTCTGAACATCCTGCCTAGCTTCATCATAAGGATTTATGTGCTGGTCCTATGAGAATCATTCCAGTTTGATAATGTTCTGTCATGTATGCTGCCCTTCTCAATTTGTCAACATCTCACTAAATCCACAAATGAATGATGAGTGAACTGTAGGTGCTGATTCAAAGAAAAAAAGCCACAAATCAAACAATGAGATACTCATCTGTCTTTTGTAGACGTTGTTTCCACAGGACAGAGAAATCTCAATGTACACTGGAATCAGCAATCAACAAAAAATATATTCTTAAATGACATTTTTGTCTTTAACCATCTTGTTTAAGTATCTTAATAGAAAAAGGGAGTTGAATCAAACCTATCCTAGGAATCATCATGGAGAAGATCTGGTAAGCATCAAAGCCATTGATATGCAGTTGTTGTTGTTAGGTGCCACTGAGTCTTAATAAATATAAGATTAAACAATTGTAGGAAATATGATTATAAAGGATAATTTAAAAATATAAACTCTTCCCATGGCCATTGAGTTGATTCCAACTTATAGTGACTCTATAGGGCAGAATAGAATGAACTGTCTCATAGGGTTTCGGAGGCTATGATCTTTATGGAAACAGACTGTCACATCTTTCTCCTGCTATAAACTCTAATAAAGTGGGAATATAAATATATTTTCATGGTCTAAAAAGGAACTAAGAGTAATGATATAATCAATTAAAATCAGATAGTAGAAAGAAATGAAGATCGATAGAGGGATAGTGAGCCTGCTAATTTTCTATTTAGTGGGGGTCAGTGACTTCAGATATAATTTTTAAAACAATGAAAAATTCAATTAAATAAAAATAAAAGCGTAGCCAATGATCAACTAAAATCATTAAAAATTGTTCAAATGGTCAGAAAAGTATTAAAAGCAAAACACAAAAATATGTACATGTATAATATAAACTCAGTAGTACAAAAAGAAAGTGATTGAAGACAAAATTAAAGACAGAATCTAAGAAAATAGTCTCTGTTGTCAATATACATAAATGTGATCAATATCCCTACAGCTACAACAAACATTAAACAAAGCCCAACCCCTACCAAGATTAACAGAAAACCTCATACTAAAGAGGTTTCTATTACTTTCTATTACTAGTTCCCTTTACTAGATATATCACGTCCAGCTTTCAACAACAAATTACAGCACATGCTTAAATACAAGAAAAAAAAACTCTCTGAAGAGACAAAGCAAGTAGCAGAACCAGATTCAGGACATAGATTTTAGAATTATCAGACAGGCAATTTAAAAATAACTGTGATTACTCTGTTAGGGGTCTAAAGGAAAAAAGTACACAGCATGCAAGAACAGATAAATAATTTAAGGAGTGAGATGAAAATAAAGAGAATCAAGAGGAAATACTAAGAAAACAAAAATGTCGACAATACTGTAAGAGAAATGAAGAATGTCTTCTATGGGCTCATCGGTAGACTAAAAATATATACATATATAGGAAACCCTGGTGGCATAGTGGTTAAGTGCTTGGCTGCTAACCAAAGGGTCGGCAGTTCAAATCCACCAGGCATTCCTTGGAAACTCTATGGGGCAGTTCTACTCTGGCCTATAGGGTCACTATGGGTTTTTTTTTTTTTTTTTTTACATACACACACGCACATGTATATGTGTATGTGTGTGTATATATGTGTGTATACTTATATTTCCAAATCCAATTACTTCATGAAATAAAATCTGTATGTCTTTTGTGCCATAGAAACACTGAGTTTCACAATTTGTAATTTGCCTAAAGTTGTTAGACGCCATTGAGTCGGTTCTGACTCATAGCCACCGTATGTACCACAGAATGAAACACTGCCTGGCGGTCCTGCACCATGCTCACAATCGTGGTTGTCATATTTTAGTGCATTTACAAAAATAATACATGAACATGTCAAACTAAATTATATATATATTTTAAAACAAAACCAAGCAATTATTGAAAAGAGGATTTTGACATCACACAAATAAAAGCTAAAATTGATTTTCTGTTTATATTAAATATTAAATTTTATTTTGCAAATGCTATGATAAGACAGACTGTTTTCTGAAAACAAAAAAAAAAATTCTCAAAACTTTATCAAGGAGGCGGGGCCAAGATGGCGGACTAGGTGGACTCTACTGAGGATCCCTCTTGCAACAAAGACTCGGAAAAACAAGTGAATCGATCACATACATAACAATCTACGAACTCTGAACAACAAACACAGACCTAGAGACGGAAAACGAACAAATACGGGCAGACAGCAACCATTTTCAGAACTAGGAGCCAGCGTACCAGGCAGGTGACCTTCGGAGCCCGATCTGGGGCAGAGCTCAGGGGGGCAGACGGCACAGACAAGGGGCCCGGCCCTACCCCCCAAACCCATCCCGGGAGGAAGTCTAGCTGGTTGGCGCGGGCGGCGTAGCGGCACAGTCAGTGGGAGAAGCACCCGGGAGGCAGTGACTGATCTTGGAGTGGGGAGAGCAGCGTCCCAGCCGGGAAGCCATCCCGCCGGGAGTTTGGTGGGAAGCAGGCGTGGCGCGAGAGGGGAGATCAGCTATATTTCCCTAAAGCGACCCAAGGGCAGGGCCCACACGTTCGTGAGGGGAACACGCACCCAGTTCGCGCGTGCGGTGCGGCGCACCGGAGAGAGAAGTCCCCGGGAGGAAGTGACTGGTCTTGGAGTGGGGAGAGCAGCGTCCCAGCCGGGGAGCCATCCCGCTGGGATTTTGGCTAAAGCAGGCGGGGTGTGAGCGCAGGGATCAGTTATATTCCCCTGAATTGACCCAGGGGGCGAGCCCACCTGGTCTTGCGGGTGACGCCCACCCAGTTTGCGTGAGCGGTGCGACGCACCGGAGGGAGAAGTCCCCTGGAGGAAGTGACAGGTCTCTGAGCGGGGAAAGCAGCGTCCCAGCCGGGGAGCCATCCCGCTGGGATTTGGGCAGACACGGGCGGGGCGTGAGGGCGGGGCCCAATTATATTCCCCTGAATAGACCCCGGGGGTGTTCCCACCCGTTCGTGCGGGAGATGCCCACCAAGTTCACGCGAGCAGTGCGGCGCACTGGAGGGAGAAGTCCCCGGGAGGAAGTGACTGGTATCGGAGCGGGGAGAGTAGCGTTCCAGCCGGGGAGCCGTCCCGCCAGAATTTTGGCAGATGGGGGTGGAGCGTGAACGCAGGGATCAGCTCTATATTCTGTGGTGCTACACTCCTAGCTCTCTGATCCCTCCCCCACCCTCCCCAGGCGGCTCCATTAACATGCGAATACCCTGAGCCAGAGGGAGAATTCAGATAGGGATCTGACTGCATTTTTTTTTAGCTGATTACCTGGAAAATCTAGTTTCCCAGTGATGGCTCGGAGACAGCAGTCCATATCAAACCACATAAAGAAACAGACCATGACAGCTTCTCCAACCCCCTAAACAAAAGAATCAAAATCTTTCCTAAACGAAGATACAATCCTGGAATTATCAGATACAGAATATAAAAAACTAATTTACAGAATGCTTAAAGATGTCACAAATGAAATTAGGATAACTGCAGAAAAAGCCAAGGAACACACTGATAAAACTGTTGAAGAACTCAAAAAGATTATTCAAGAACATAGTGGAAAAATTAATAAGTTGCAAGAATCCATAGAGAGACAGCATTCAGAAATCCAAAAGATTAACAATAAAATTACAGAATTAGACAATGCAATAGAAAGTCAGAGGAGCAGACTCGAGCAATTAGAATGTAGACTGGGACTTCTGGAGGACCAGGGAATCAACACCAACATAGCTGAAAAAAAATCAGATAAAAGAATTAAAAAAAATGAAGAAAACCTAAGAATCATGTGGGACTCTATCAAGAAGGATAACTTGCGAGTGATTGGAGTCCCAGAACAGGAGGGGGGACAGAAAACACAGAGAAAATAGTTGAAGAACTCCTGACACAAAACTTCCCTGACATCATGAAAGACGAAAGGATATCTATCCAAGATGCTCATCGAACCCCATTTAAGATTGATCCAAAAAGAAAAACACCAAGACATATCATCATCAAACTTGCCAAAACCAAAGACAAACAGAAAATTTTAAAAGCAGCCAGGGAGAAAAGAAAGGTTTCCTTCAAGGGAGAATCAATAAGAATAAGTTCAGACTACTCAGCAGAAACCATGCAGGCAAGAAGGGAATGGGATGACGTATACAGAGTACTGAAGGAGAAAAACTGCCAACCAAGGATCATATATCCAGCAAAACTCTCTCTGAAATATGAAGCCAAAATTAAGATATTTACAGATAAACACAAGTTTAGAGAATTTGCAAAAACTAAACCAAGACTGCAAGAAATGCTAAAGGAGATTTTTTGGCCTGAAGACCAATAATATCAGGTACCAGCACAATACAAGGTCACAAAACAGAACGTCCTGATATCAACGCAACTCAAATAGGGAAAGCACAAAAACAAACAAATTAAGATTAATTCTAAAAAATAAATAAATAAAGAAAATAATTCACATAACAGGGAATCATGGAAATCAATAGATAAACGATCACAATAATCAAAAAGAGGGACTAAATATAGGAGGCATTGAACTGCCAGATGGAAAGTGATACAAGGCGATATACAATGATACAAGTTAGGTTTTTACTTAGAAAAATAGGGGTAAATAATAAGGTAACCACAAAAAGGAATATCAATTCCATAACTCAAGAAAAAAGCCAAGAAAAACGTAACGACTCAACAAACATAAAGTTAAACGTTATGAAAATGAGGATCTCACAATCTACTAAGAAAAATGTCTCAGCACAAAAAAGCATGTGGAAAAATGAAATGGCCAACAACACACATGAAAAGGCATCAAAATGACAGCAGTAAAAACTTATTTATCTATAATTACGCTGAATGTAAATGGACTAAATGCACCAATAAAGAGACAGAGAGTCACGGACTGGATAAAGAAACACGATCCATCTATATGCTGCCTACAAGAGACACACTTTAGACTTAGAGACACAAACAAACTAAAACTCAAAGGATGGAAAAAAATATATCAAGCAAACAATAAGCAAAAAAGAAGAGGAGTAGCGATATTAATTTCTGACAAATCAGACTTTAGACTTAAATCCGCCACAAAGGATAAAGAAGGACACTATATAATGATAAAAGGGACAATTGATCAGGAAGACATAACCATATTAAATATTTACGCACCCAATGACAGGGCTGCAAGATACATAAATCAAATTTTAACAGAATTGAAAAGTGAGATAGACACCTCCACATTTATAGTAGGAGACTTCAACAACACACCACTTTTGGATAAGGACAGGACATCCAGTAAGAAGCTCAATAGAGACACGGAAGACCTACTTACTACAATCAACCAACTTGACCTCATTGACTTATACAGAACTCTCCACCCAACTGCTGCAAAATATACTTTTTTTTCTAGTGCACATGGAACATTCTCTAGAATAGACCACATATTAGGTCATAAAACAAATTTTTGCAGGATCCAAAACATCAAAATAATACAAAGCATCTTCTCAGACCACAAGGCAATGAAGCTAGAAATCAATAACAGAAAAACTAGGGAAAAGAAATCAAATACTTGGAAAATGAACAATACCCTCCTGAAAAAAGACTGGGTTATAGAAGACATCAAGGAGGGAATAAGGAAATTCTTAGAAAGCAACGAGAATGAAAATACTTCCTATCAAAACCTCTGGGACACAGCAAAAGCAGTGCTCAGAGGCCAATTTATATTGATAAATGCACACATACAAAAAGAAGAAAGAGCCAAAATCAGAGAACTGTCCCGACAACTTGAACAAATAGAAAGTGAGCAACAAAAGAACCCATCAGGCACCAGAAGAAAACAAATAATAAAAATTAGAGCTGAACTAAATGAATTAGAGAACAGAAAAACAATTGAAAGAATTAACAAAGCCAAAAGCTGGTTCTTTGAAAAAATTAACAAAATTGATAAACCATTGGCTAGACTGACTAAAGAAATACAGGAAAGGAAACAAATAACCCGAATAAGAAACGAGAAGGACCACATCACAACAGAGCCAAATGAAATTAAAAGACTCATTTCAGATTACTAAGTAAAATTGTACTCTAACAAATTTGAAAACCTAGAAGAAATGGATAAATTCTTGGAACAATACTACCTACCTAAACTAACACATTCAGAAGTAGAACAACTAAATAGACCCATAACAAAAAAAGAGATTGAAATGGTAATCAAAAAACTTCCAACAAAAAAAGTCCTGGCCCAGACGGCTTCACTGCAGAGTTCTACCAAACCTTCAGAAAAGACTTAACACCATTACTACTGAAGGTATTTCAAAGCATAGAAAAAGACGGAATACGACCCAACTCATTCTATGAAGCTACCATCTCCCTGATACCAAAACTAGGTAAAGACATTACAAAAAAAGAAAATTTTAGACCTATATCCCTCATGAACATAGATGCAAAAATCCTCAACAAAATTCTAGCCAATAGAATCCAACAACACATCAAAAAAATAATTCACCCTGATCAAGTGGGATTTATATCAGGTATGCAAGGCTGGTTTAATATCAGAAAAACCATTAATGTAATCCATCACATAAATAAAACAAAAGATAAAAACCACATGATCTTATCAATAGATGCAGAAAAGGCATTTGACAAAGTTCAACACCCATTTATGATAAAAACTCTTACCAAAATAGGAATTGAAGGAAAATTCCTCAACATAATAAAGGGCATCTATGCAAAGCCAACAGCCAATATCACTCTAAATGGAGAGAACCTGAAAGCATTTCCCTTGAGAACGGGAACCAGACAAGGATGCCCTTTATCACCGCTCTTATTCAACATCGTACTTGAAGTCCTAGCCAGGGCAATTAGGCTAGACAAAGAAATAAAGGCCATCCAGATTGGTAAGGAGGAAGTAAAGCTATCACTACTTGCAGATGACATGATCATATACATGGAAAACCCTAAGGAATCCTCCAGAAAACTACTGAAACTAATAGAAGAGTTTGGAAGAGTCTCAGGTTATAAAATAAACATACAAAAATCACTTGGATTCCTCTACATCAACAAAAAGAACACCGAAGAGGAAATAACCAAATCAATACCATTCACAGTAGCCCCCAAGAAGATAAAATACTTAGGAATAAATCTTACCAAGGATGTAAAAGACCTATACAAAGAAAACTATAAAACTCTGCTACAAGAAATTCAAAAGGACATACTTAAGTGGAAAAACATACCCTGCTCATGGATAGGAAGACTTAACATAGTAAAAATGTCTATTCTACCAAAAGCCATCTATACATATAATGCACTTCCAATCCAAATACCAATGTCATATTTTAAGGGGATAGAGGAACAAATCACTAATTTCATATGGAGGGGAAAGAACCCCCGGATAAGCAAAGCATTACTGAAAAAGAAGAAGAAAGTGGGAGGCCTCACTCTACCTGATTTCAGAACCTATTATACAGCTACAGTAGTCAAAACAGCCTGGTACTGGTACAACAACAGGCACATAGACCAATGGAACAGATTTGAGAACCCAGATATAAATCCATCCATGTATGAGCAGCTGATATTTGACAAAGGACCAGGGTCAGTCAATTCGGGAAATGATAGTCTTTTTAACAAATGGTGCTGGCATAACTGGATATCCATTTGCTAAAGAATGAAACAGGACCCATACCTCACACCATGCACAAAAACTAACTCCAAGTGGATCAAAGACCTAAACATAAAGACTAAAATGATAAAGGTCATGGAAGAAAAAATAGGGACAACCCTAGGAGCCCTAATACAGGGCATAAACAGAATACAAAACATTACCAAAAATGATGAAGAGAAACCAGATAACTGGGAGCTCCTAAAAATCAAACACCTATGCTCATCTAAAGACTTCACCAAAAGAGTAAAAAGACCACCTACAGACTGGGAAAGAATTTTCAGCTATGACATCTCAGACCAGCGCCTGATCTCTAAAATCTACATGATTCTGTCAAAACTCAACCACAAAAAGACGAACAACCCAATCAAGAAGTGGGCAAAGGATATGAACACACATTTCACTAAAGAAGATATTCAGGCAGCCAACAGATAAATGAGAAAATGCTCCCGATCATTAGCCATTAGAGAAATGCAAATTAAAACTACGATGAGATTCCATCTCACACCAACTAGACTGGCATTAATCCAAAAAACACAAAATAATAAATGTTGGAGAGGCTGCGGAGAGGTTGGAACTCTCATACACTGCTGGTGGGATTGTAAAATGGTACAACCACTTTGGAAATCCATCTGGCGTTATCTTAAACAGTTAGAAATAGAACTACCATACAACCCAGAAATCCCACTCCTCGGAATATACCCTAGAGATACAAGAGCCTTCACACAAACAGATATATGCACACCCATGTTTATTGCAGCTCTGTTTACAATAGCAAAAAGCTGGAAGCAACCAAGACGTCCATCAACGGATGAATGGGTAAATAAATTGTGGTATATTCACACAATGGAATACTACACATCGATAAAGAACAGTGACGAATCTCTGAAACATTTCATAACATGGAGGAATCTGGAAGGCATTATGCTGAGCGAAATCAGTCAGAGGCAAAAGGACAAATATTGTATAAGACCACTATTATAAGATCTTGAGAAATAGTAAAAACGGAGAAGAACACATACTTTTGTGGTTACAAAGCGGGGAGGAAGGGATGGAGGGAGAGGGCTTTTTATTGATCAATCAGTAGATAAGAACTGCTTTGGGTGAAGGGAAAGACAACACTCAATACAAGGAAGGTCAGCCTAATTGGACTGGACTAATAGCAAAGAGGTTTCCGGGATAAAATGAAAGCTTCAAAGGTCAGCGGAGCAGGGGCTGGGGTCTGGGGAACTTGGTTTGAGGGGACTTCTAAGTCAATGGGCAAAATAATTCTATTATGAAAACATTCTGCATCCTACTTTGAATTGTGGCACCTGGGGTCCTAAATGCCAACAAGCGGCCATCTAAGATACATCAATTGGTCTCAACCCACCTGGAGCAAAGGCAAAGGAAGAACACCAAGGTCACACGACAACCAAGAACTCAAGAGACAGAAAGGGCCACATGAACCAGAGACCTACATTATCCTGAGACCAGAAGAACTAGTTGGTACCGGGCCACAATCGATGTCTGCCCTGTCAGGGAGCACAACAGACAACTCCTGAGGGAGCAGGAGACCAATGGGATACAGACCCCAAATTCTCATAGAAAGACCATACCTAATGGTATGACTGCGACTAGAAGAATCCCAGAGACAATGCTCCCCAGAACTTCTGATGGCACAGGACAGGAACCATCCCCGAAGACAAATCATCAGGCATGAAAAGGACTGGTCAGTGGAGGGGGGGAGAGATGCTGATGAAGAGTGAGCTAATTAAATCAGGTGGACACTGGAGAGTGTGTAGGCAACTCTTGACTGGAGGGGGGATGGGAAGATAGAGGGAGAGGGAAGATGGCAAAATTGGCATGAAACGAGAGACTGAAAGGGCTGACTCATTAGGGGGAGAGCAAGTGGGAGAAGGGAGTAAGATGTATGTAAACCTACATGTGACAGACTGATTGGAATGGTAAATGTTCACTTGAAGCTTAATAAAAATTAATTAAAAAAAAACTTTATCAAGGCAAACCCGAATAAACTGCATAATTTTGGAAAAGGCTTTCGAAAATATCAATCATTATATATTTTTAAGAAACTGCAGTTAGAAAAGGAGATATTGGTGTTTCAATGATAGAATTCTCACCTTTCTTGCAGGGAACCCTGATTATTTCCTGGCCAATGCACATTATATGCAGCCATTACCCATCTGCCAGTGGGAGCATGAGTGTTACTATGACTCAGAGCAGATTTCAGAACGGCTTCCAGACTAAGATGGATTAGAAAGAAAGTCCTGTTAGTCTACTTCCAAAAAATCAACCAGTGAAAACCATATGGATCACGTAGGTCTGATCTGCAACTGGACCATGGGGATGGTGCAGGACCGAACAGCATTTTGTCCTGTTATGCATGGGGTCACCATGAGTCAGGAGCTGACTAAACAACAGCTAACAACTACAGCAACATGGTTAGAAAAATCATTATGTGAAGTACTGATTTTACATTGGCTATTTTAGTCATTTTTTGGCAAACTAAAAATGTTGTAAGGTTTAACTGTTGTCAAAAGACATTTAGCCTTATTTTTAATAGACCCACAAACAAACTTGTAAATGAAGTCGAATAGGTCTTATGCTTTAAATTTCTATTTTTGGGACATAAAAATAGGACATGGGGAGTATCATGTAAATCTCAAGTCTTTTTGACGCTTTTCCTTTGATAAATATAACCCTCAGGCAAATATGACTAAGGAGTCCATAACAGAAACTCTCAAGTTCAACTAGTGTCTCACGAAAATTTTTACTTATAGAAACATAGACTGCTTTCTAAGCTTTTAACATTCAGGTCAGTGACAACACTTTTATCACATGCAGTTACAGAAAATGCTCCTAAAAATTTCTGTGCTACACAGGCATCAAAAACATTGTTGTTAGACCTAAAATCTCCTAAAAAGCTACATGTATTTTGAAAACTATAAGAAAACCAAATGCAACAATACATACAGATGCATTAATCAATTATATAGCTCAAGTAATCTTTATTATGTTACATATTTATCACAGAACATATTTACAAAAATTATTCAAAAATAAGAAATCCAGTATTTACCGTATTTTTACACAAATAATGCATGCTTTCTACATTTGTTTCCCAACTGCACCCTACTCCCTAAGGTATTTTTGTAAGCACTGCTATGTCAATTTTTTATATGTTGCTGTGAAACATTAGCATAGCTTGCCTATGAAAATACCTCATGGGCGAGGGTGCAGTTGGGAAACAAATGTAGACAGTGAACGTTATTTGCGTAAAAATATGGCAATTGCATATGATATTCAATGCTATGGAGTATGGTAATATTCCAAGCTATAAAGAATTCCCTAGTTTTGAAGCAAGCCCAGGTAAGCTGTATCATATAAACAAATAAAAATAAATTCTTCCTTCCTTGTTCTGGAAGCATGTCACTAATCTTAAAAATGACTAGCAGTAGCTAAGCAAAATTCAAACTATTATTTGCAGATGGAAATGGAAAGTGCGGGTTTGGAGGTACAATGTGGAAATAGAAATTGCAGGGCTCCACTGCATTATATTGAAACTAGACATCCCAATATTTGGAAGGAGCAATTGCTAAAAAGTGTTGTGGGGGAGGGGGGATTTTTTTTTTTTTTTTTACATAAGCTTTACTTTCTAACTAGCACAGGTTTGGTTTGTTTTGTTTTGCTTTTTGGCTCTTCAGATATAGGTGCTATGAGAGTTCTGAGGATCTGATAATTACCTTTCCAGTAGAATGCGAAGGAAGGGCAATCAGGAGCCTCGTGATTACCCAGTTACCTCCATATAGAGGTGCTGAGAGAGTTATGAGGAACTGATTCTACCTTAGTCTTTACCAGCTGCATACAGTACTCACAGAAATATGGCACGGTCAAGGAAAAATAGTCAAACAAGCTACACTGCAATTTTAATTGTGTGATTTACTTTCTTCTAAGTATCTTCACCTGTCTGTCTCCAGCTTCCTATGAAATGAGAATCATAATACCAGCCATCTGTGCAACCTATGTCCTAATAAATGCTGCCCCCTCATGCTCCTAACCTGTAAAACAAGGAAAATTAAACTTACAAGGAATCCCTAGTCCCAGGCAATCACCCTAATCAACGTTTTGCTTAGCTATTCATTTAACTGTGCCTAGATGTCGACTTCTTGCTTCTCTTAGCTTCAAGATAGAGTTGCTCCTTCTGTTATTTCCTGGCCCTAAAGTATTCTACTCAATCTACAAGCCTCCTTGTCTGTGACCATCTGTTCTATCCTGATCAAAGAAGAGAAGACTACAGCAGCAAAGCATCTTTATGTGTTATCTATGATTAAAAAATAGATTAAAAATACATGTAACATCTTCATGCCCAACCAGTTGCCGTTGAGTCAATTCTGAGTCATAGCTACCCTATAACGACCCTATAGAACAGAGTAGAACTGCCCCATAGGGTTTCCAAGGAGCAACTGGTGGATTCAAGCTGCCGGCCTTTTGGTTAGCAGCCGAGCTCTTAACCACTGTGTCACCAAGGCTCTAGTTAATTGTCTACTGTTTATCTGTCTTTTTGTCCTACTGTGGTGGCTTGTGTGTTGCCATGATGCTGGAATCTATGCCCCTGGTATTTCAAATAACAGTAGGGTCACCCGTGGTGGACAGGTTTCAGCAGACCTTCCAGACTAAGACAGACAAGGAGCAATGACCTGATGACCCATTTTCAAAAAAAAAAAAAAAAAAATTAGCCAGTGAAAACCTTATGATAGCAGCAGAACATCGGCTGTGGAAAATGAGTCCATCAGGTGGGAAGACATTCAAAATACAACTGGGGAACAGATGTATCCTCAAACTAGAGTCGACTTTAATGACGTGGATGGAGTAAAGCATTAGGACCTGCTTTTGCTGACGTGGCATGACTCCAAAAAAGAAGCAACAACTACAAACATCTATTAGTAATCAGAACTTGGAAATCACAAAATATGAATCAAGAAAAACTGGAAGTCATCAAAAATAAAACGGTTGAACATTGATACCCAAGGCATTAGTGAGCTGAAATGAACTCCTATTGGTCACTTTGAATCTGATAATCACAAAGTCTACTACGCAGGGAATGACAAGTTGAAGGGAAATGGTGTCACGTTCATCCTCAAAAAGAACATTTCCAGATCTATTTTATCCAATGATAGGATAAAACTGATACACCACGAAGACCAGCTAATTCAATCATTATTCAGATTTACACACAAACCGCAAATGCAAAACGAAGACGAAGAAATTGAAGTTTTTACCACCTTCTGCAGTCTGAAAATGATCAAACATGCAGTCAAGATAAATTGATAATTATTGGTAATTGGGATGTGAAATTCAGAAACAAAGAAGAATTAGTAGTTGGAAAATATGGCCTTGGTAATAGAAATGACACTGGCATTTGGATGACAGAATTTTGCAAGACCAATGACTTGTTCATCTCAAAAAACTTTTTTCAACAACATAAATGGTGATTATACACGTAGACCTCACCAGATGGAATACACAGGAAACAAATCGACTATGTCTGTGGAAAGAGATGACAGAAAAGCTCAATACCATCAGTCAGAACAAGGCTAAGGGCCGACTTCAAAACAGATGATTGATTGCTCTTATGCAAGTTCAAGTTGAAGCTGAAGAATATTAGAACAAGTGCACGAGAGCAAAATTACCACCTTAAGTATATCCCACCTGAATTTAGAGACCATCTCAAGAACAGATTTAACACATTGAACAGTAATGACAGAAGACCAGATGAGTTGTGGACTGATACCAAGGACATCATACCTGAAAAAAGCAGAAGGTGATTAAAAAAACAGGAAAGAGAGAAAAGACCAAGATGAATGTCATAAGAGACTCTAAAACTTGCTCTTAATTTCAATAACAGAAATCAAATTGACTACATCTGTGGAAAGAGACTACGGAGAAGCTCAGTGTTGTTTTTGGTAGGTGTTGACTCATAAAGACCCTATGTACAATAAAACGAAAAACTTCGCAGTCCTGCATCATCCACGTAATTGTTGTTATGCTTGAGCCCATTGTTGCAGCCACTGTAGCAATCCATCTAGTTGAGGGTTTTCTTCTGTTTTGCTGACCTTGTAGTTTAACAAGTGTGATGTCTCTCTCCAGGGACTGATCTCTCGGGATAACATGTCCAAAGTATGTTAGATGAAGTCTCACCATCCTTGCTTCTAAGGAGCATTCTGGCTGTACTTCATCCAAGACAGATCTGTTCGTTCTTCTGGCAGTCCACGGTACATTCAATATTCTTTGCCAACACCATAACTCAAAGGCTTCAATTCTTCTTCCATCTTCCTTACTCATTGCCCAGCTTTCGCGTGCATATGAGGCAATTGGAAACAACATGGTTTGGCTCAGGTGCACCTTAGTCCTCAAAGTGACATATTTACTTTTTAACAATTCAAAGAGGTCTTTTGCAGCAGATTTGTCCCATCAATGTGCTGTTTGATTTTTTGACTGCCGTTTCCATGGGTGTTGATTGTGGATCCAAGTAAAATTAAATCCTTGCTAACGTCAGTCTTTTCTCCTTTGACATGTCCTTGCTTATTGGTTCAGTTGTATTTATGCTTTCTTTATGTTGAGGTAAAATCGATATTGAAGGCTGAAGTCTTTGATCTTCATAAGTAAGTGCTTCAAGTCCTCTTCACTTCCAGCAAGCTATGCTGTGTCATCTACTCAACACGGATTGTTAAAGAGTTTTTCTTCAATCTTTATGATCCATTCTTCTTCATATATATAGTCCAGCTTCTCGGATTATTTGCTCAGCATATACATTGAACAAGCATGTTGAAAGGATACGACACTAACACACACCTTTTCTGATATTAAACCAGGCAGTATTCCCCTGTTCTGTTAGAATGACTGCCTCTTCGTCTGTGTACAGGTTCCTCATGAGCATAATTGATTGTTCTAGAATTCCTATTCTCCCAAATATTATCCATAATTTGTTATGATGCACACAGTGGAATACCTTTGCATAGTCAATAAAACACAGGTAAATATCCTCCTGGTATTCTCTGCTTTCAGCCAGGGTCCATCTGACATTAGCAAGGATATCCCTCATTTCAAGCACTCTTCTGAATCCAAATTGAATTTCTGTCAGTTCCCTGTAGATGTACTGCTGCAACAGCTTTTGAATGCTTTTCAGCAAAATTTTACTAGTGTGTGATATTAATGATATTCTTTAATAATTTCCACATTCTGTTGGGTCACCTTTCTTTGGAATGGGCACAAACATGGATCTCTTCCAGTCTGTTGGCCAGGTAGCTGTTCTCCAAGCTGCATACTTTTGTTGAAACATTTCAGTTGATATTCCATCAATTCCTGGAGCCCTGTTTTTTGCCAGTGTTTTCAGTGCAACTTGTACTTCTTCCTTTAGTACCATCAATTCTTCATCTCATGCTACCTTCTGAAATGGTTGAATATCGACCAATTATTTTTGGTATAGTGACTTTCTGCATTCCTTCCATCTTCTTTTGATGCTTCCTTTATCTTTTAATATTTTGTCCACTGAGTTCTTCAATATTGTAACTTGAGAGGGTTTTTTCCACTTAAGAAATGTCAAGCATGTTCCTCCCTTTTGGTTTTCTATCTCCAAGTCTTTGCACATGTCATTATAATACTTTGTTTCTCGAGCTGCCCTTTGAAATCTTTTGTTTTGCTCTTTTACTTCATCATTTCTTCTATTTCTTTAGCTACTTGACATTCAAGAGCAAGTTTCAGAGTCTCTTCTGACATTCATTTTGGTCTTTTCTCTGTATCTTTTTTTCAATGGTTTCCTGCTTTCTTCATGTATGATGTCCTTGATGTCACTACACAACTCATCTGATCTTCCATCATTAGTGTCCAGTGTGTCAAATTTCTTCTTGAGATGGTCTCTAAATTTAGATGGGATATGTTTAAAGTTGTACTTTGACTCTTGTGGACTTGTTCTAATATTTTTCTGCTTCAACTTGAACTTGAATATGAGCAATTGATGGTCTGTTTCAAAGTCAGCCCTTGGCCTTGTTTTGACTGATGATATTGAGCTTTTCCATCTCTTTCCACAGATGTAGTGATCTGATTCCTGTGTATCCCACCCAGAGAGGTCCACATTTAGTCCACATATGGTCACCATTTATGTTGTTGAAATAAGGTTTTTTCAATGAAGAAGTCATTGGTTTTGCAAAATTCTATCATGCAACGTTGTTTCTATCACCAAGGCCATATTTTCCAACTACGATGCTTCTTCTTTGTTTCTAATTTTCACATTCCAATCAAAGGAAGCTCAATATCATTAGTTAAAACAGATCCATGGACTGACTGCAGAACAGACCATCAGTTGCTCATATGCAAGTTCAAGTGGAAGCTAAAGCAAATTAAAACAAGTCCACAAGAACCAAAGTTTGACCTTGAATATATCCCTTCTGAATTTAGAGACCATCTCAAAAACAGATTTGATATATTGAACACTAATGACTGAAGATCAGAAGTTGAGGGATGGCATACAAGATATTGTACATGAAATAGACAAAAGTTTATTTAAAAAACAAGAAAAAAAATGGTTGTCAGAAGAGGCTATGAAACTAGCTCTTGAATGTAGACTAACTAAGCAAATAGAAGAAATGATGAAGTAGAAGAGCTGAACAGAAAAGTTCAAACGTCAGGTCAAGAAGGAAAAGTAATGAAACATGCAAAGAACTGGAGTTAGAAAACAAAAAGGCAAGAACTTGTTCAACATTTCTCAAGCTGAAAGAACTGAGGAAAGAATTCAAGACTTGAGTTATAACATTGGAGGGTACTATGGGCAAAATACTGAATGGCACAGGAAGCATCAGAAGAAGATGGAAGGAATACACACAGTTTTTGTACCAAAAAGAATGGTTGACATTCAACCATTTCAGAAGGTAGCATATGATGAAGAACCTATAGTACTGAAAAGGAAGAAGGCCAAGCTGCACTGATGGCATTGACAAAAAACAAGTCTCCAGGAATTGACTAAATACCCACTGAGATGTTTCCACAAACGAATGTAGTGCTGGAAGCATTCACTCGCCTATGCCAAGAAATTTGGAAGACAGTTACTTGGCTAACCAGCAGGAAGAGATCCATATATATGCCCATCCCAAAGAAAGATGATCCAACAGAATGAAAAAATTGTTGAGCAATAGCATTAGTATTACACGCAATTAAATTTTATTGAAGATCATTCCAAAGCAGATGCAATTATAGATCAACAGGGAACTGCCGGAAATTAAAACCAGATTCAGAAGAAGACATGGAATGAGGCATATCATTGCTGATGTCAGATGTATCTTGGATGAAAGCACAGAACACCAGAAAGATGTTTACATGTATTTTATTGACTATGTAAAGGCACTCCACTGTGTGGATTGTAACAAATTATGGATAACATTGTAAAGAATGGTTATTCCAGAACACTTAATATTGCTCATGCCGAACCTCTGCATAGACCAAGAGGCAGTTGTTTGGACAGACAAGGGGATACTGCATGATTTAAAATCAGTATACTGAGCAAAAAGTCTGATAAACTGGACTATATGAAGAATTATGTGGCATCAAGATTGGAGGAAGACTCATTAACAACCTACAATATGCAGATGACACAATCTTCCTTGCTGAAAGTAAAGAGGACTTGAAGCATTTACATATGAAAATCAAAGACCAGAGCCTTCAGTATGGATTACATCTCAACATAAAGAAAACAAAAATCCTTACAACATCATTGTAAATGGAGAAAATATTGAAGTTGTCAATATTTCATTTTACCTTGATCCACAATTAACAGCCAATTGTATTGGGCAAATCTGCTGCAAAAGACTTCTTTAAAGTGTTAAAAAGCGAAGATGTCACTCTGAGTACTAAGGAGGGCCTGACCCAATCCATGGTATTTTCAATTGCCTCTTAGGCATACCAAAGCTGGACAATGAATAAGGAAGACCTAAGAAGAATTGATGCCTTTGAATTATGGTATTGGCAAAGAATATTGAATATACCATGGACTGCCAGAAGAACAAACAAATCTGTCTTGGAAGAAGTTCAGCCAGGCACTGACAGGGATCACAGTAGAGGGTCCCAAACGGAGCTGGAGAAAAGTGCAGAAAAAAATTCTAACTCACAAAGACCTGACTTACTGGCCTGACAGAGACTGGAGAAACCCCGAGAGTATGGTCCCTGGACACCCTTTTAGCTCAGTAATGAGTTTCACCTTTCAGCCAAAGATTAGACAGGCCCATAGAAGAAAACAAGACTAAAGGTGCACACCAGCTCAGGGGCAAGGACTAGAAGGCAGGAGGCGACAGGAAAACCTGTAATAGGGAACCCAAGGTCGAGAAAGGAGAGTGCTGACGTCATGGGATTGGTAACCAATAAAAAAAAGTAAAAAAAGAGAAAAAAAAAGAAGAAAGAAGTTCAGCCAGGATGTTCCTTAAAAGCAAGGATGACTAGTCTTTGTCCTACTTATTTTTGACACATTGTTAGGAGGGATCAATCCCTGAAGAAGGACATCATGCTGGGTAAAGTAGACGGTCATCAAAAAAGAGAAAGACCCTCAAGGAGATAGATTGACACAGTAGCTCGAACAATGGGTCCAAACATAGCAAGGATTATGAGGGTGGTCCAGGGTTGGGCAAAGTTTAGTTCTGTAATACATGGAGTCGCTATGATTCGGAACCAACTCAATCGCACCTGACAACAACAGTTAATTGTAGACACTCAACAAATGTCAGGAAGCATAATTTATCAGTCCATTTTCCCCGATACGTGAAGCTATGATTCTTGCTGTTAGGGAAGTGAACACAATTAGGAGATACTAATCTTGGTGCACTGTGGCAATAACTTGGAACAAATTGGTAATTTATGGGAGGTTGAGGATAGTCTGGAATAACAGAACGTCCACAGCCTTTACTGCATTCTTAGTACCTCCAAAGCTGCTCTTAGCTTGCAGTTATTTGTAAATCACATTGAAATAATGACATCTCACATGACACCAGTTTCTTTATTGACTGATGGAGACATTACTGATTAAACAGCTCAAGTGATATTCTCTCAGATCTCTTCAGATTAGAATCACACAAAAGATCGGAAACCCAGAGTTTTAGAAGTTATCTTTCAACTACATAAACTCTTGATTATTTATTATCTCCTATTTTTGTTTTTTATCATGAGGGTCTGGCATACTAAGCAGATGTTGATGAAAACTTATTAAAAAAAAAAAATAGATCCAAGTAGGGCTCTGTACAAGACAATGAATAAACTTCATTCATAGAATAAAACATTTTCAAACCCAATATCCTGCTTTGCTCTTTACAGCAATAACATATTTTATTTTGTTTATAGAACAATTGAGTTATGTGATGTACTCATGATAAGCTAATAAGCAAAGGACTGTAACATGACTGTAAGTTTTCCGAGCTGTGTCTGGGTTCTTTTTTTTAATGTCTGTTGGTTGACGTGAAACATCAAGAACTACAAAGTCTTGATTTTGCTCCATACAAAGTGCAGAAGAATAATATCTAAATAGGCCAGTGTTCAAGAATATTTGCCTGTTTTTTAAATCTTATTTTGCTTGGATTTAATTATTAACATTAGATTTGCTAATGGTTACTTTATAAAGTAATATTTGCAGAGTGTTCTTCCACCCTCTATCCACTTAATAAAATATAGGTATATTAGAAATATCTCAATGAATCAATTAAAAAAATATATATATTTTTTTTGCTGTTTACAATATATAAGGTACTATGTTATGCATGAAGTCCCTGAGTGGCGGAGATGGTTAATAGACTCCTCTGCTAACCAAAAAATTGGAGGTTTCAGCCCACTCTGAGGTACCACAGAAGTTCTGGTGATCAATTTCTGAAACATCAGCCATCGAAAATCTTCTGGAGCACAGTTCCACTCTGACACACATGGGTTCACCATGAGTTGGAGTCCCCTTGACAGTAACTGGTTTTAGGCTAGGGATACATCCATGAAACGAGGAAGATACCATTCCTCTCCCATGGTGCTTATGTTATTTTTATTATAATCTGGGCAAAGTGTTTTGCTTTATTGAGATTTTTCTTTAATTGAGATTTCTTAATGTACTAAATTGTGTAGGATGTAGAAAATTATAAAATGCGCTGTACCTTTTTTATAATGAAAGACGATTTCCCAAATGAAATATTTAAGGAGAAATTTTTTCTGAAAGTGTAGCTAAGAAATTTTTTAAGGTTTGTATTCTGCCTGTTAGAGGGAAAAAGAAGTTATGCCAATTTTATCTCGGAGAAAAAAAAATTAAAATTTTATAAAACCAACAAATACAGTAGGGATAATTGTAGTAATAATTGCACAATGCTAAAGATATTTACTTAGAAATATAATGGAATTGATATGTTTGTCATCTTATGGATATGGAGTTCAATAATTCCCTTTGCCAGCAGTCTCAGAAAGGAGAAAGCCTTTCTGTCAATTTTCTCTGTTCTTTACTTACGGCTGCATGAACTGATTCTCATGGCCTGAAACACCTCAGTTTTCCCCTCTTCAAGTCCTGTTATTCCTTATTAACTTTCTTAGAAGTTTAGTAGTTGCCTTAGTTTCTTAGGGCTGCCAGGACAATATAGTACAAAATGCTGGCTTTAAAACAGAACTGTATTTTCTCACAGTTCTAGAGGCTGGAAGTCCAAATGGCAGGCATTAACAGCTGTGCTCTCTCTCTGTTTTGCCTCTAGGGAAAGGCCCTTCCTTGTTCCTTCCTTCCTTCCTTCCTTCCTTCCTTCCTTCCTTCCTCCCTCCCTCCCTCCCTCCCTCCCTTTCTTCCTTCCATTGTTCTTTAGGCAAAACTTTACAGAGCAAATGAGTTTCTCACTCAACAAATTATACACAAATTGTTTTCTGACATTGATTGCAGTCCCCACCATGTGTCAGTGCTCTCTTGTTCCACACTCCAGTTCTCCATTTTCTTCCATCCATTTTTCCTGTCCTTCCTGCCCTCATGTCATTGCTTCTGGGCAGGTGTTTCCCATTTGGTCTCCTATACATGACTGAACTAAGAAGTATGTTCTTCACGTGTGTTATTATTTGTTTTAGAGAACTGCCTAATCTTTGGCTAAAGGGTGAAATTCTGGAGTGGCTTCAGTTCTAAGTTAAAAGGATGTCCAGGGGCCATAGTCTCGGGAGCTCTTACAGTCTCCATCAGACCGGTAGGCCTGGCCTTTTTTTGTGAATTTGACTTTTATTCTACATTTTTCTCCTGCTCTGTCCAGGGCCCTCTATTGTGATCCCTTTTAGAGCAGTTGGTGGTGGTAGCCGGGTACCATCTACTTCTTCTGGAATCAGGTTGGAGGATGCTGTGGTGCTTGTGGTCCATTAGTCCTCTGGTCTAATATTTTCATTGTGTCTTCGGTTTTCTTCACTATCCTTTGCTTTGGACAGGATGGGACCGGTAAATGTATCTTAGATGGCCTTTCGCAAACTTTTAAGACCCCAGATGCTAATCGCCAAAGTTGGATGTGCAACATTTTTTAATTAACTTTATTATGCTAATTTAGCTAGATGATCCATGGTCCTGCAACCATGGTCCTCAGGCCTCACTGCACTGTCTTTCTCTTCTCCAAAGTTAACACTTACCTTCTTTGTTTATTTTAGCTTCCTGATGGCCCCAAGTATTTCCTGGTGTTCCTAGGCTTGTAGACGGAGCCTCATATGGTGTTTTCTCCCTATGTATGAGCCTATCTCCATATCTGTTCTGTTTTATAAGACCCCACTCAGAAGGAATTAGGACTAGAACATGCTCTGCTCTGGTATGACATAACTGATAACATATGCAAAATAAACCTTTATTTCTCCAAACATGGTCACATTAATGTGTACAGGGGTTAAAACTTCAACATATATCCTGGGGGACACATTCTAATACATAATACTTCTGCCCTCAGTTTCCTCAAAATTTATATCTTTCTTACATTCAAAACACATTCATCTCTTTCTAGCATCCCCAAAATCTTAACCCATTCCAGCATCTTCACTAAGTGAAATCTCATCTTCTGAACCATCAAAATCAAGTATAATTAAAACTTTGAGTATGTTCCACTGTGAGACAAAATACCTCTCCATCTGTGGACCTGCGATACGTAGGATACAAGTTATCTGCTTCCAAAGAATAATGGTTAGTCAGGGATGAGGTAGATATTCCCATTCCAAAAGGGAAAAATTATAGGGAAAGAAAGGATCATGGGTACCAAGCAAGTGTGAAACCCAACAAGTAAATTTCATTAGATATCAAGACTTGAAAATAGTTCTCTGCTCCCCAGCAATCTGAATAATAACCCCACCCTCCTGACTGTGGGTGGTGGCCCACCCTCTAGATGTGGGTGGCAGCTTAGCCCTCTGGAACCTGGGTGGTGGTCTTATACTCTAATTCTGGGCAAAGACTCCTTGCCAAAGGATTCGACCTCACTTTTCCAGACCATCAGTATGTTGGCCCCACTCCTTCATCTTTGAATGGCAGCCTCTTCTCCTGGTCCACTTGGGCAGTAGCCCCACTCACTGGAACCAAGGTATTGGCCACAGTCTTTGAAAATGTAGAAGTGACCTCATCCTTCTTGCTCATGCAGGTAGTCTTGCTGGTCTCTGAACTACTCCCAGGATCATCTTTTTCATTTCTTGAAGGACAATAGATGTTTGCAGCCAAATAACTCTATCAGCCCAATTTCTGCATATAGAATTCCAAGAGGAAGTCTCTTTCTCTGCCCTAGTCTCTGTACCCTTCAGTCTAACCTAAGAATGTTTCTGCTGAGATGGTTAATCAAATATGTAGGTCACATGACTAATCTCTTCAGCAAACAGTTGTTCAGCCACAAGCTTTCTTGACTTTTACAATAGAATGTCCCTAATCTTCAAGTTCTGGTTCATTTTTGCACCATTTATTTCTCAATTTATCTCTTTTCTCCCACACTTTAGTATAAGCAGCAAAGACAATACAGAAGTCCAAGTTCAGGACATTAGGGAAGAGCTATGTTGTTTCTCTTTTGGCTCTAGAGAAAGATTCTTCCTTGTCTCTTTTAGCTTCCAGGGCCTTGGACATTTCTTGGTGTTTCATTGGCTTATAAATTTATCCTCACATAGTATCTTCCTCCTGTGTGTGACATCTCTTTGCCTGTCCTACTCTTCATGAAGACACCACACGTAATAGATTAGGACTAGGACTTACTCTAAGGAGCCATAGGGGTGCAAAGGTTGGTGGTTCAAATCCATCCAGTAGTTCCCAGGGAGAAAGACCTGGCAATCTACTCCCATAAAGATTACGGCCTAGAAAACCCTATGGAGCAGTTCTACTCTGTCACGTGGGGTCACTGTGAGTTGAAATTGACTTGCCAGTACCTAACAAAAAAAGGACACATCATACTCTAGTATGATTTAACTGTTAATATTTTCCAAGAAAGACCATGTTTTCCCCAAACAACATCACATTCACATGATTAAGACTTCAACATTTCTTTTTGGAGGACACAATATAATCCACAGCAGAGATCTATATTACTTCAAAAGTATTTGTGCCATATTTATGGATGTGCTGTTTCCTCAATTTGACTAGACCTGACCTTGTTCATATCAGCATATCTGTGTAATGAAAATGAAGGTTTCCTTCTAAGGACTTTAGAAACTGTACAATTAAATGCCTTCACTTAGAGAAAAGAACCTGAAACTGTGTAACTGCCCATTGTTAAGTGTTTTGTGAAGAATACACTCACACACACATATGTGTGTGTGTTTGTGTATACATATATATATACACAAAAATACATGTGTATATATAATATATATAGTATGCATATTATATGAATGTACATAGGCATACACACATATAGCTATGGGATTACTGTAGTTGTACACAAATAAGGTGCACCTTCTATATTTTTTTGCCAACTGCCCCTTCCCCCAGTGAAGTATTTTTATAAGCACTCCTATGCAATTTTTTTTACATGTTGCTGTAAAAAAACTAGTGTAGTACGTTTACAAAAATACTTCATGGTAGGGAAGCACAATTAGCAAACAAACATACAAGGTATACATTATTTGTGTAAAAATACAGTATAGAGCTATTTATGTGACATAAATTTTGAAACTAAAAAATATAATTTAATAAACATACTAGTAAATATTTTTAATAAAATGGTGAATGCTATTGAAAAATGTGTTATACATGAAATTTGATTTATCCCATGTGAGTTTCTTAAGCTTAGACACCTTCGTGGCTAAGTGAAAGTGCCTGAAATAAGGAAAGGCACATAAAATAAGCTCCATCAAGTCATCGGTCAAGCTGCTGTCTAGTCGATTCCAACTCATAGTGACCCTGTAGGACAGAGTAGAACTGGCCCATAGAGTTTCGAAGGAGCACCCGGTGGATTCGAACTGGTGACCTTTTTGTTAGAAGCTGTAGCTCTTACCCACTAAACCACCAGAGTTTCCAAATAAGCTAGAGAGATAAATTATAAATACATTATGTGTTATTTTACTTTATGAGCATGATTTTGTTCTTTCTCATAGGACCCAATTGCAATAACTTCACTTCTATTGACTGTCAGATAGGATACCATTCATCACAAAACTGTAAAAGGTAAGAGAAGATTGTGCAAATATATATATATTTTTTAAAGCATGCATACAACACTTCAAGAGTTATTTGTCACTTTGAGATGACAGTGCAGGAGAAAAGGGAGCTTTATAGGACTCAATGATGAGTACTTAAAGGACACCAAGTTTGTGTCCCAATAGTGAGATAACTTTCTTGGGTTTACCCATGGTGTATTTTTGCTTTCCCAGCTCTTTCCTTTCAATATAGATTCCTTTCCAGCTCTTTCCTTTCAAAATATTTTGTGTAAAATAAATGGACAAAATCAGTTCTCATGTGTAGTTATTGCTTTTTTGTTGTTAAAATATGCACTAAGGAAATAATACCAAAAGAGACAAATCCATTGCTGTCAATTCCGACTCACAGTGACCCTATAGAACAGAGTAGAACTGCCCCACAGGGTTTCCAAGGAGTGCCTGTTGGATTCAAACTGCCGACCTTTTGGTTAACACCAACCTTTTTTTTTTTTTTTAATTGTTCTTTAAGTGAAAGTTTACAAATCAAGTCAGTTTCTCACACAAAAATTTATATACACCTTTCTATGTACTCCTAAGTGAGACAGGCCGCTCCTTCCTTCCACTCTCTCTTTTCACATCTATTCCACCAGCTTCTGACCCCCTCTGCCCGCTCATCTCCCATCTAGATAGGAGAAGTCAACATAGTCTTAATTGAGACCAATTAAAGCATTTAAGACCCGAGACGCCACTCCCCAAAGTGGGATGCAGAATGTTTTCTTAGTAGATTTTATTATGCCAATTGACTTAGATGTCCGCTGAAACCATGGTCCCCAAACCCCGGTCCCTGCTACACTGGCCTTCAAGGCATTCAGTTTATTCAGGAAACTGCTTTTGTTTAGTGCAGTTGTGTTGACTTCTCCTGTATTGTGTATTGTCTTTCCCTTCACCTAAAGTAGTTCTTTCTGCCCCTAAATTTTATCGGTTTTGTTGTTGAGCCCACTCACACACTTTTTTTTTTTAATTAATTTTTATCGTACTTTAAGTGAAAGTTTACAAATCAGATGAGTCTCTCATGCAAAAATTTACATACACCTTGCTATACACTCCTAATTGCTCTCCCTCTAATGAGATAGCACAGTTCTTCCCTCCACTCTCTCTCCCCGTGTCCATTCCGGTAGCTTCTGGCCCACTCTACCCTCTCATCTTCCCTCCAGACAGGAGATGCCAACACAGTCTCATGTGTCCACTTGATCCAAGAAGCTTGTTCTTCACCAATATCATTTTCCATCCCATATTCCAGTCTAATCCCTGTCTGAAGAGTTGGCTTTGGGAATGATTCCTGTCTTGGGCTAACAGAAGGTCTGGGGACCATGGCCTCCAAGGTCCTAATACTCCCAGTCTGACCATTAAGTCTGGTCTTTTCATGAGAATTTGGGGTCTGAATCTCACGCTCTCTTGCTCCCTCAGGGGTTCTCTGTTGTGTTCCCTGTCAGGGCAGTCATCGGTTGTGGCCTGGCACCATCTAGTTCTGGTTTCAGGCTGATGTAGTCTCTGGCCTATGTGGTCCTTTCTGTCTCTTAGGCTCATAATTACCTTGTTCCTTTGGTGTTCCTCATTCTTCCTTGGTCCAGATGGGTTCAAACAGGTTGATGTATATCAGATGGCTGCTTGCTAGCGTTTAAGACCCCAGGCGCCACTCTCCAAAGTGGAATGCAGAATGTTTTCTTAACAAATTTTATTATGCCAATTGACTTAGATGTCGCTTGAATCCATGATCCTCAAACCCCTGCCCCTGCTATGCTGGCCTTTGAAGCGTTCAGTTTATTCAGAAAACTTCTTTGCTTTTGGTTAATGCAGTTGTGTTGACATCTCCTGTATTCTGTATTGCCTTTCCCATTACCTAAAATAAAAAATTATCTACTATCTAATTAGTTAGTACCGCTCTCCGTCCCTCCCTCACCCACCCTACTCTTAACCATCAAAGAGTATTTACTTCTCTGTTTAAACTATTTCTCCAGTTCTTATAATAGTGGTCTTATACAACACATGTCCTTTTGCAACTGACTAAATTTCACTCAGCTAATGTCTTCCAGATTTCTTCATGTTATGAAATGTTTCATGGATTCCTCATTGCTCTTTATCAATGTGTAGTATTCCATTGTGTGAATATACCATAATTTATTTATCCATTCATCTGTTGATAGGCACCTTGATTGGTTCCATCATTTTGCTGTTGTAAACAGTGCTGCAGTAAACATGGGTGTGCATGTATTTGTTCATGCAAAGTCTCTTATTTCTCTAGGATATAGTCCAAAGAGCGGGATTGCTGGTTCGTATTGTAGTTCTATTTCTAGTTTTTTAAGGAAGCACCAGATCAATTTCCAAAGTGAGATGGCATCTCATTGTAGTTTTGATTTGCATTTCTCTAATGGCTAATTATCGTGAGCATTTCCTCATGTATCTGTTAGAAGCCTGAATGTCTTCCTTAGTGAAGTGCCTGTTCATATTCTTTGCTCATTTTTTTAATTAGGTTATCTGTGTTTTTGTAGTTGAGTTTTAGCAGAAACATGTAGAATTTAGAGATCAGGCACTGATCAGAAATGTGATAGCTAAAAACTTTTTCCCAGTCTGTAGGTAATCTTTTTACACTTTTAGTGAAGTCTTTGGATGAGCACAGGTATTTGATTTTTAGGAGCTCCCAGTTTTCTGGTTTCTCTTCTGCATTGTTTTGCAATGTTTTGTATACTGTTTATGCCATGTATTAGGGCTCCTAACATTGTCCCTATTTTTTCTTCCATAATCTTTATCATTTTAGATTTTATGTTTAGGTGTCTGATCCATTTTGAGTTACTTTTCATGCGTAGTGTGAGGTATGGGTCTTGTTTCATTTTTTTGCACATGGATATCATGTTATGCCTGCACCATTTGTTAAAAAGACTGTCTTTTCCCCAATTAACTGACTTAGGGCCTTTGTCAAATATCAGCTGCTCATATGTGGATGGATTTATGTCTGGATTCTCAATTCTGTTCCATTGGTCTATGTGTCTGTTGTTGTACCAGTACTAGGCTGTTTTGACTGCTGTCACGGTATAATAGATTCTAAAATCAGGTAGAGTGAGGCCTCCCACTTTCTTCTTCTTTTTCAGTAATGCTTTACTTATCCGGGTTCTTTTGCCCTTCCCTATGAAGTTGGTGATTTGTTTATTTCATTGAAAAATGTTGCAATTCAGGTTGGAATTGCATTGTATCTGTAGATGGCTTTTGGTAGAATTGACATTTTTATAACGTTAAGTCTTCCTATCCATGAGCAAGGTATGTTTTTCCACTTGTGTAGGTCTCTTTTGGTTTCTTGCAGTACTGTCTCATAGTTTTCTTTCTATAAGTCTTTTATGTCTCTGGTAAGATTTATTCCTAAGTATTTTATCTTCTTGGGGGCTACTGTAAATGGTATTGATTTAGTGATTTCCTTTTTGATGTTCTTTTTGTTGGTTTAGAGGAATCCAACTGATTTTTGTATGTTTATCTTGTATTCTGATAATCTGCTGAACTCTTCTATTAGTTTCAGTAGATTTTTAAGGATTTTTTAGGGTTTTCTGTGTATAAGATCATGTCATCAGCAAATAGAAATACTTTTACTTCTTCCTTGCCAATCTGGATGTCTTTATTTCTTTATCTAGCCCAACTGCTCTGGCTAGGGCCTCCAGCACAATGTTGAATAAGACTGGTGATAAGGGGCATCCTTGTCTGGTTCCAGTTCTCAAGGGGAATGCTTTCAGAATCTCTCCATTTAGGATGGTGTTGGCTGTTGGCTTTGTATAAGTGCCCTCTATTATGTTGAGGAATTTTCCTTCTATTCCTACTTTGCTGAGAGTTTTTGTCATGAATGGGTGTTGGACTCTGTCAAATGCCTTTTCTGCGTCATGTGATAAAATCATGTGATTCTTGTCTTTCGTTTTATTTATGTGGTGGATTACATTAATTGTTTTTCTAATGTTGAACCATCCCTGCATACCTGGTATGAAACCCACCTGGTCATGGTGGATTATTTTTTGATATGTCGTTGACTTCTATTGGCTAGAATTTTGTTGAGGATTTTTGCATCTAAGTTCATGAGGGGTATATGTCTATAATTTTCTTTTTTTGTGGTATCTTTATCTGGTTTTGGTATCAGGGATATGTTGTGTTCACAGAATGAGTTAGGGAGTATTCCATCCTTTGCTATGCTCTGAAATACCTTTAGCTGTAATGGTGTTAATGTTTCTCTGAAAGTCTGGTAGAATTCTGCAGTGAAGCTGTCCGGGCCAGGGCTTTTTTAAGTTGAGAGTTTTTTGATTACCTTTCCAATCTCTTTTTTTGTTATGGGTGTATTTAGCTGTTAGACCACTGTTTGTGTTAGTTTAGGTAGGTAGTGTGTTTCTAGGAAATCACCCATTTCTTCTAGGTTTTCAAATTTGTTAGAGTACAGTTTTCCATAGTAATCTGATATGGTTCTTTTAATTTCAGTTGTGTCTGTTGTGGTATCACCCATCTCATTTCTTATTTGGGTTATTTGTTTCCTTTTCTCTTTTTCTTTTGTCATTTTGGCCCGTGGTTTATCAGTTTTGTTAATTTTTTCAAAGAACAAGCTCTTGGTCTTGTTAACTCTTTCAATTTTCTTCTGTTCTCTAGCATGTAATTCTGCTCTAATTTTTATTATTCCCTTTCTTCTAGTGCATGAGGGTTTGTAGAGACAGTTCTTTGATTTTGGTCCTTTCTTCTTTTTGGATGTGTGTTTATTGATATAAATTTACCTCTGAGCACTGCTTTCGCTGTGTCCCACAGGTTCTGATAGGAAGTGTTTTCATTCTCATTGGATTCTATGAATTTCTTTATTCCATCCTTAATGTCTTCTATAACCCAGTCTTCTTTGAGCAGGGTATTGTTCAGTTTCTAAGTATTTGACTTCTTTTCCCTGCTTTTTCTGTTATTGATTTCCACTTTTATGGCCTTATGGTCTGAGAAGATGCTTTGTAATATTTTGGATTCTGCAAAGTCTTGCTTTATGACCTAATATGTGATCTATTCTAGAGAATGTTCCATGTACACTAGAAAGGAAAGTATACTTTGTAGCTGTTGGGTGGAGTGTTCTGTATATGTCTTTGAGGTCAAGTTGGTTGATTGTGGCATTTAGATCTTCCGTGTCTTTACTGAGCTTCTTTCTGGATGTCCTGTCCTTCAATGAAAGTGGTGTGTTGATGTCTTCTACTATAATTGTGGAGCTGCCTATCTCACTTTTCAATGCTTTTAGAGTTTGTTTTATGTATCTTGTAGCCCTGTCTTTGGGTGCATAAATATTTAATATTGTTGTATCTTTCTGGTAAATTGTGCCTTTAATCATTATATAGTGTTGTTCTTTATCCTTTATGATGGATTTAACTTTAAAGTCAATTTTGTCAGAAATTAGTATTGCCACTCCTGTTCATTTTTGATTGTTGTTTGCTTGATATATTTTTTTTCCATTCTTTGAGTTTTAGTTTGTTTGTGTCTCTAAGTCTAAGGTATGCTTCTTCTAGGTAGCATAAAGCTGGATTATGTTTTTTCATCCAATCTGCAAATCTCTGTCTCTTTATTGGTGCATTTAGTCCATTTACATTCAGCATTATTATAGGTAGGTGCGAGTTTAGTGTTGTCATTTTGATGTGTTTTCTGTGTGTTGTTTACAATTTCATTTTCCACTTATTTTTTTGTGCTGAGAAGTTTTTCTTTGTAAATTGTGTTTTCCTCTTTTTCATTGTGGTTCAATTTGTTTTTGCGGAGTCTTTATGTTTACCTTAGTTTTTATTTTGAATTATGGGATTATTAGTCTTCTTTGAGGTTACCTTAATATTAACCCCTATTTTTCTAAGCATAAACCTAACTTGTATCTACTTACATCTCCTTGATTTCCTGTCCATATCACAGATCTATGCCTACTGTATTTAGTCCTTCTTTATTGATTCCAAACCCAGTGCCATAGAGTCTATTCCGACTCATAGCAACCCTATAGGCCAGAGTAGTTTTTTATTATTGATTATATTATCGATTATCCTCCTATTTAGCATACTGACATCAGCGATTCCCTGTTTTGAGCATTTTTGTTTCATTTTTTAATCTTATTTTATTTTTGCTATTTCCGTATGTGGGTTGATATCAGGATGCTCTGTTCTGTGTCCTTGTGTTGAGTTGATATCTGATATTATTGATTTTCTAACCAAAGTATTTTCTTTAGTAATTCTTGTAGGTTTGGTTTGGTTTTTGCAAATTCTCTAAGCTTGTGTTTATCTGTAAATGACTTAATTTCACCTTCATATTTGAGAGATAGTTTTGCTGGATATAAGACTCTTGATTGGCAATTTTTCTCCTTCAGCGATCTATAAATGTTATCCCATTGCCTCTTGCCTGCATGGTTTCTGCCGAGTAGTCTGAACTTATTGATTCTCCTTTGTAGATGACTTTCTGTTTATCACTGGCTGCTTTTAAAATTTTCTGTTTATCTTTAGTTTTGACATGTTTGATGATAACACGTCTTGGTGATTTTCTTTTGGGATCTACCTTGTGTGGGGTTTGATGAGGATCTTGGACAGATATCCTTTCATCTTTCACAACGTCAGGGAAGTTTTCTGCCAACAAATCTTCAGCAGTTCTTTCTGTATTTTCTGTTATCCCTCCTTGTTCTAGAATACCAATCACACGCAAGGAATTCTTCTTGATAGAGTCCCACGTGATTCTCGGGTTCTTTCATTTCTATTAAATTCTTTTATCTGATTTTTCTTCAAATACATTAGTGCCAATTGCCTTACCCTCTATTTCCCCAATTTTGCATTCCAATTCCTCGATTCTGCTCCTCTGACTTCCTATTGAGTTATCTAATTCTGTAATTTTATTGTTAACCATTTGAATACCTGAATGTTGTCTCTCTATGGATTCCTGCAGCTCATTCACTTTTTCATTATGTTCTTGAATAATCTTTTTAATTTCTTCAACTGCTTTATCTGTGTGTTCCTTTGCTTTTTCTGTACATTGCCTGATTTCATTTCTGATGTTGTCCCTGATGTCTTGAACCAATCTGTATATTAATCTTTTGTATTCTACATCAGGCAATTCCAGGAATATATCTATATCTGGGAGAGATCTGGATTCTCTGTTTTAGGGATTTGTAGAAGCAGTCATGGTCTGCTTTTTTATGTGATTTGATATTGACTGTTGTCTCTGAGCCTTTTATAAGTTATTGTGATAATTTATTTTATATTTGCTCACAGAGTCCTTTCTTCTTGCTTTGTTTTGTTTCAGTACACCCAGATAGGCTACTAGAGTGTGCTAACTTGATTGTTGGAGCTTTTGAAGCACTAATGTCCTGTTACCAGAAGGTTAGAGCTGTTACCAGGGGTATGAGCCTACGAGTCCATTCACTATTCTTGAATAGAATCAGCTCACGTGTCCTGATAGTTGGTCACCTACTGTTTGGTGTAGGCTCTCACCTACTATCTTAGAAGAGTAGTGGCGATGGTTGTATGCACTGGTTTCTGGTAGCAGCAGAGGGACACACTCTGAGGAGGGCAGGTTGCTGACAGCCTCCCCCCAAGTGCCAGTGAGGAAGGAGTGTCTCTGTTCTCTAGAGAGCTCTGGTGGTTGGGCTCTGCAGCTGTACCTTAGGCACTCAATGTTTATACCTCTAAAGACTGGTAAGCTCCACCATCCTCAGACCCCTTTCATGGGTGGCTAGGTGGTATTGATGGAGCATCAGCACTCAGGTCCCTGCTGTGAGTAGGTGAGTGCTCTGTTTAATATGTATAGTGGTATCAGACCTCCAAAACCTACCTCTACACCACTCAGCTGAAAGAATTATAGTCAGACCTTTAACAGATTTTTATAATATCCACCTGTTTCCATGTAGGGGTGAGAGCCAAAGTGTTTGGATCTCTTATGCCTGGACTGGAGCTTCCTCTGCTCTTATCTTCCAGTTTGGGGGAGTTAAGAAAGTATTTTTCTCTTGTTTCTTAATTTGCTACTTCTCCCAGGCCAGGAGAATGGGTCAGAAAAGCAGGGCACTTCAATCTCAGGCCCAGAGAATTTGAATGTTAACAAAGCCACCTGGGGAAGGGAGGAGAGGGATCAGATAGATAGGAGAGTGTAGCGGGGTAAAATAGACAAAATCACTTATCTTGTCTCAGATTCCAGAGGCATGTGTAGCCTGTGTGTGCTGGCTGGGTCCCTGCTGAGATTGCCCCAGGGGGTTAAGGCTGCATCCCATGCTTGCTGTGTCTCAGGAAACCATCATCAGCCCCACCGCACTCATGCCAAAGAACAGCACCAAGGAATCAGAGATGGGGCACTGTGCGGGCTCAGCAACTTGTCACTGCTTCTGAGCAGCATCTCACTCCGTCGTCACTCAGGTCAGTTCCTTAGTTCTATGTCTGATGGTCAGGTTCATAGATCGTCATATATGTAATCGATTCACTTGTTTTTTCTGGTCTTTGTTGCAAGAGGGTTCAGCGGAAGCTTCTGCCTAGTCAGCCATCTTGGCCCCATCCAAGTAGTTCTTATCTAGTATCTAATTAGTGAATATCCCTCTCCCACCTTCCCTCCCTCCTCCTCTTCTAACCATCAAAGAATATTTACTTCCCTGTTTAAACTATTTCTCCAGTTCTTATAATAGTGGTCTTACACAATACTTGTCCTTTTGTGGCTGACTAATTTCACTCAGCATAATGCCTTCCAGGTTCCCCCATGTTATGAAATGTTTCACGGATTCATCACTGTTCTTTATCAATGCGTAGTATTCCATTGTGTGAATATACCATAATTTATTTATTCATTCATCTGTTCATGGGCACATTGGTTTCTTCCATATTTTTGCTATTGTAAACAGTGCAGCAATGAACATGGGTGTGCATATATCTGTCGTGTAGAGGCTCTTATTTCTCTTGGATATATTCCAAGGGTTAGGATTGCTGGATTGTATGGTAGTTCTATTTCTAGATTTTTAAGGAAGCACCAAATCTTAACCACACATCACCAGGGTTTCAAGTACACTGTTATTTCCTTGGAAACTCTGGTGGCATTGTGGTAAAGAGCCACAGCTGCTAACCAAAAGGTTGGCAGTTTGAATCCACTGAGTGCTCCTTGGAAACCCTAGGGGGCAGTTCTACTCTGTCCTATAGGTTTGCCATGAGTCAGAATTGATTCAACAGCAAAGGGTTTGGTTTGGTTTTTCGTTGGCAGCTTTATCAGTCAGGTTTAAGGAGAGGGAATCTTTAAAATATTTGCTTTGAAACATTTTTGTATCTTAAATCACCTCCATTTATTACTAGATATAATAGAAGCTTTAGCTATATATGTTTTTTAGCCATTCCGTAACTGATTGTCCTTTTGGATCCAGGATAATATAACATGTGCTTGTTTTCCTGGATATGCCTGAGTACCTAAACGAATGTTTTCCATTTTACAGTATCTACAAATAAAATCGTTAGCAATTTCATTTAGATATAGACAAACAAAACCATGGAAACATGCACCTTGTGTTCGATTGCATTTTGTTTATTTAAATATATTGAATTCATATTAATACTGGTTTTGGCAATCAATAAGGATTGTGACTATGTTAAATTGCATCATTGTTATGATGCTTAACATCGTTATCAACATCAGAATAATAGTAAACACTGGAATAGCATTTACTAGGTGCCAGACTCTGATATAAGGGCTTTATATATGTAAACTCGTTTTATCCTCAAAACAATCCTGTGAGATAGGTATTGTTTTTATCTTCATCACACAGGTGAGAAAACTGAGGCATTGAAGTTTACATAACTTGCTGGTGGTCATGTAGCAAGTAAGTGGCAGCACTGAGACTCAAGGCAAGACGGTCTGGTTCCAGAGCTCCTACAGCTAACACTGCATGGCTTTTCATGAGTTGATGCAATAAGGAACAAACGTGAAAGCAACGGCTAAGTTTTTCAAATGTAAGGTTGACTTGAATATTATGAAAAGATTACTCAACTGTAACTGACATTTTTAGACAATGACTCTTGAAGGAAATATTTTTTTTCTTCTTATGTGTTTTATCTTATGGACAGAGCAAGATTTCACTTTCAGATTATGCTCATGGGCCGAGCTGACCAGGTCCCATTGGCTTGACAAAAGAAATATAACAACAAGAATGTTTCTGAAACAATGCTGGAAAATGGAACTAGGAGGGGACCATCAAGCCTGAAGAAATCTTGGGAGATAGAGACCAGATAATATTGGATTGATTGTCAATATGAAAAGGCAGATCCATAACCCATCATTCTACAGATTAAGAATTTTTCCTTCCAGGTGTGCTATGAAAATTTCAAGTACTGAATTAAATAATAATAGTAATAATGGTTTTAGAATAGCCCTCAAAACTGTTAAGAAATAACTTCATTACTTACCATCCATGCTCTTAATATTAGGAGCCCTGGGACTATAGGGACTGAGGGCACTTTTTTCCTCTCCAGTGAAACCTTGTGAACTACTTTTGAAAGTAGTGTTCTTGACTCAAAAGTGAAACAATGATTTAAGGTATTTCCAGACATGAAGAGTGGTTAAGAGCCGGGCTACTAACCAAAAGGTTGGCAGTTTAAATCCACCAGCTGCTCCTTGGAAACCCAATGGGGCACTTCTATTCTGTCCTATAGGTTCACCATGAGTTGGGGTCAACTCGACAGAAATGGGTTTGGTTTGGTGGTTTTCCAGATACGAATAATAACAGGAGGAGAAAATGCAAACAAGGATAAATGTTATTTAGGTTTTTCCAGAAACAAAGTAAGCTCAAATTTTTTACCTTTTAAAAGACTCCTATTTTGGCAACTAACACTAGGTCTGAATTATGACTTCCCTGCTCCTGAAGTGGAAACAGTGGAACCTGGATGGCGCCAGAGGTTTGAAGTTGGCTGCTAATGTTAAGCTTGGTGGTTCAGACCATGCCAGTGGTGCCATGGAAGAAAGGCCTAGGGAACTGCTTCAGTAAAGATTTTAGCCAAGAAAACCCCAAGAAGCAGAGTTCTATTCTATAATACATGGGGTTGCCATGAGTTCAGGGCCAACTTGATGTCAGATAACATCAACAATAAAGTGGGAACAAGTAGTCCACAGGCCCCATATTCTTACCCAGAACTTGCTGACCAAAGTTCCTTTAGGGAGAAAATAGGCAAATGCTAATGCCAGGGAGGTGCTCACTCATCTATGCCAAGAAATTTGGAAGCCAGCTACTTGGCCAATTAACTGGAAGAGATTCATATTTGTGCCTATTCCCAAGAAAAGTGTTCAAATGAATGCAGAAATTATCAAACAATATCACTGATATCACAAGCAAGTAAAATTTTGCTGAAGATCATTCAAAAGCAGCTGCAGCAGCATATTGACAGAGAACTGCTAGAAATTCAGGCTAGATTCAGAAGTGGATGTGGAACCAGGGATATCGTTGCTGATGTCAGATGAAGCCTAGGCTGAAAGCAGATAATACCAGAAATATATTTACCTGTGTTTTATTGACTACACAAAGGCATTCGACTGTGTGGATCATAACAAATTATGGATAGCATTGTGAAGAATGGGAATTCCAGAATACTTAATTGTGCTCATGAGAAACCTGTACATAGATCAAGAGGCAGTTACTGGGATACTGCACAGTTTAAAGTCAAGAAAGGTGTGCATCGGGGTTTTATCCTTTCACCCTACTTATTCAATCCGTATGCTGAGCAAATAATCCCAGAAGCTGGAGTATACGAAGAAGAACAAGGCATCAGGATCAGAGGAATTTTGATCAACAACCTCCATTATGTGGATGACACAACCTTGCTTGCTGAAAGTGAAGAGGACTTGGAGCACTTACTGATGAAGATCAAAGACCACAGCTTTCAGTATGGATTACCCATCAACATAAAGAAAACAAAAATCCTCACAACTGGATCAATAAGCGACATCATGATAAACGGAGAAAAGACTGAAGTTGTCAAGGACTTCATTTTACTTGGATCCACAGTCAACACCCACGGAAGCAGCAGTCAAGAAATCAAAAGACACGTTACATCAGGCAAAACTGCTGCAAAAGACCTGTTTAAAGTGTTGAAAAGCAAAGATGTCACCTTGAAGACTAAGGTGCGCCTGACCCAAGCCGTGGTATTTTGAATCACATCATATGCATGTGGAAGCTATATAGTGAATAAGGAAGACCAATGAATTGATACCTTTGAATTGTGGTGTTGGAGAAGAATATTGAATATGACATGGACTGCCAAAAGAATGAAGAAATCTGTCTCAGAAGAAGTGCAACCAGAATGCCCCTTAGAAGTAAGGATGGCGAGACTAAATCTTACATACTTTGGATACGTTATCAGGGGCAACCAGTCCCTGGAGAACATCATGCTTGGTTAAGTAGAGGGCCAGTGAAAAAGAGGAAAACTCTCACTGAGATGGATTGACACAGTGGCTACAACAACAGGCTGAAGCATAACAACAATTGTGAGTGTGGCGCAGGACTGGGCCGTGTTTTGTTCTGTAGTAAATAGGGTTGCTATGAGTTGAAACTGACTCTGCGGCACCTAACAACAACAACTCCAGGGAACACTTAAGACAGACACCCATTCTCATCTCATTCACACACATTTTGTAAAGGGCCAGGTAATAAATAGTTTAGGCTTTGCGGGCCATAAGGTCTTGTTTCATCTGTTCAATTTTGCTGTTGTATCATGAAAGTGATCATAGAAAATAGGTAATGAATGGGTGTGACTGTGTTAAAAAAAAATGAAAAAGCATGTAGCAGGCTATATCTGGCCCCAAAGCCATAATTTGCTGATCACCAAGGATCAACAGATATCTTAGGAAAGTACTGTGAAAGGAAAGGACAAAAGTTGAACAAACAATACAATTAAATGAAAGACAACAAATGATTCATGAAAAAGAGGTAAAGTAGGAAAATCAAATTACTACTCTCAGAAACAATAGGCTATTTAATACTATAAATACATTAGAGGAGAATAAAATGATTCTAAATATCCTAAGTTAAATGGCAACTTAAAAAAGTAGGAGATAGAATACTAAAATGGAAATAACATTAATTCAACAAAAACAAAAAGAAAAATGTATGGAATAAATGAGAGAAAATTTAAGGGGCATGAAGGATAGATACAGGAACACCAACATCTACCTAATTCAAGAAAGACAGAATGTAAAATTTTTAGAGAAGAAAATAATAAATGAAATAAAGAAAAAAATCCCAGTACTGACAAAGAACCAAGTCTTTATACCAATGTCATCCGTGAAACAAACAATGTATATATATATAAACCACCATAGTGACTCGTAGTGATCTTATAGGACAGCATATAACTGCCCTATAGGGTTTCCGGGGAGCAACTGGTAGATTCAAACTGCCAACATTTTGGTTAGCAGCCGAACTCTTAATCACTATGCCACGAGGGTTTCCATATGTGTGTGTGTGTGTGTATATATATGTACAGATACATATATATACACACACACACACACACACATTGTGGAGCCATCATAGAACTCCAGATATCACAATGAAAGGTCTTAAAATTTCCAGAGAGTGAGAGAGCCAGAAAAAGAGTGGGAGGAAGCATTTTTTTCTCCTCATAAAAGAATAAGATATAGAAAAAGATCAAAAAGTTTGTCACAAGAAACAACGTATACTGGAAAACGCTAGATAAGTACCTTTGATATTTGGAAGGAAGGGAATTTTGAAGCTAGATTTCTATGCCCAGTGAAAATATCAGTTGTTTTACAGCAAAATTAATGTTTTTGGAAATTAAAATATTCAAATTCCCCTGCATTCCATCAAAGGATTGCATTTTTTTATTTGTTTTTATTTTGTTTTGTTTTCCCAAAGAGTTACTTAAGTAAAAATTGTGAATATGTACATACATATACATTTACATGTATATAATGCCATTGGCTCTGTACAAGATGTTAAAATGTTAGAGGTTTGAGTCTACACAGAGGCATCTCAAAAGAAAGGCCTGGCAATCTATTTCAAATAATCAGCCGTGGACAACTCTGTGGAGTACAGCCCTACTATAACACATACGGAGCCACTATGACTGGATGTTGACTCAACAGCAACCAGTATTGGTGTCCATACAGATATACATATACATACACACACATGTAAAACATGTGGGAAGGTGGGAAAACAGACAATGGCACAAAAGAAGTAATAAACTTGAAAAGAAATTAACAGAAGTTATCCTTCCATTATCCTTTCAAATGTCACCATTGAGTGACATAATTTTAAGCACATAAGTTGACTTTTATATGAACCTAATCACACCCCTCCTTCCTGAAGTCAATGATGTGTAAGTACTTTTATTAATGGTTTGGATTTATTTATTTATTTTAGAACATACTATTAGACAGACACTGGGACGCTCAATTAAATGATAAAGCATTGACAATGTAAGAAAAAAAAAAATCCCCCAATTAAGAGGTAAGCTGCTGAAGAGATGGTAAGACATATATCAGAGCATCAAATTTAGAGAACAAATATATTTAAATTCGATAAAACAACTAAAAAAAAAAAACCTATTCTTACTTTGCATCTCTGACTGCTCTGGTAGATCTCTGTATTTTTCTTATTCATGAGTAGATACTTGTTTTGACTTTTAAAAGATAATTGAACTTTTTATAAGACAAGATTTTAAAAATAGATTATTCAATAATATTACAGATTAGTGCATTTAAGAATAATACTGTAATATTAAGTTTGAAATTGTCTAAAGGTGTGACAATGACACTTAAATAAAGTATGATACAATGATAGTACTCAATCATTAAAATACGACATTCAAACAATCTTTGGTGTTAAGTGAAGTATAATTGTGTAGCTATAGAAAGTAGTTTCATCACAATTTCCTTTATACATATTTATTGAGATGAAGGCAGAGAAACTAAGAGATAGAGGTCCAGGTGGGGATTTTGAGGAAGAAGGAGACAGAATGATAAAAATGACTTGAGAGTGTGTGAAAGGTTTTCCTCGCTTTTGAACATTCACATATTTTTCAAGTTGCACACATTTTATTACTTTTTGTCTCAAACAAAATTCATTTAATAAAATAAATACCATATACTTTTACATAGTGGTGAAATATAAAGTGGCGTGTAGAAAGGTAATGTTATCAATATAAAAAGAAATTAGAAACCATTGCCTCAAAATGGAAGCCTGTCCTAATCTCTAAGAAAAATAAAATCTTTGAACATGATATAATAGCTAAAATTTGCTGATATGCTGATTATAAGACACAGTCTAGAATATTAGAAACAACTTGGGAATTCATAACTACACAATGGTGTGTAAATCCCAGGCTTACTTCATACCACATCCCACTCTTTGACTCATATGTAGAACATTTGAGGATTGTTGTAAAGACTTAGTAAATAATATGTGCAAAGTGTGTAGTACAGTGATAGGCACAAAGTAGGTTATCAATTTATTGCTATTAGCATGCTATTAGCATGGCATATTTTAATAGCAAACTCTGTATACATGATTGAACTATCAGATTACCATCTTAATATTTATTTTTCAGAATTATGGCTCTTGGCACAAACTGTATCTGGTTTTTGAATATTTTCATCTATTGAGCTGTGTTCACTGGTGGGGTTCTTCTGTTTTTCAAACCTTGGAATGGGATCCCTTTGTGACCTTTTCATTGTCACATACATAGCACAGATAACTGAAACTATGTGCTCTTTTTTATTTCTGCTTATGATAAACCATACAAATCTTGTTTCATTTGATTCAGCCAAATATGGGTAGCCCTATACAACCGACAGCAGTGGGTATACAACTTTATTAAAAGTCTTAGATATAGAGTCAAATCTCTGGATGGCACAGATGATCTGGGAAACTAAATATAGTCTTAATATTTCTGCCTGTTTTTTTCTGCATACAATTAACAGCAGGGAAAATGATGACTATACCTGTTACACCATTACATGATTATAACAACATACCACATACTGCTTTTTTTTTTTTTAATTAATTGGTCAGGAAATATTTCAATTTTTTAAGTCATGTATATTCCCACCTCTTCCTTGGTCATCTACAATCTAGTTCCACCAATAGACTTGATCTCTCAAATTCACTAGAGTTTCTAATTGCCAAACCAAAAGAATCTTACCTTACTTATCCTGATTTTACAGCCACACCTTGAGCTCTTTTATACTGTTTTTGATCTCTCTTTATTAAAAAAAAAAAAAAAAAACTCCTCTTTTCTTCTGGGAAAAAAAAAAAAATCTAAAGTATGTTTCCTCTTGATTTGACCCTACTTGGTGTCAGTTGCGTTTCCTCTTCTTTGATTATCCCAAAATTCCTTCTTAGTTTTCCTGCTATGCTTTCCTAGAATAATAGTTTTTGTTTTTGCTTAGAGCAAAATATTACCTACTCTGTTGGTCCCACATCTACATATCTCACCTGAGATTTCTCCAGAGCTTCAAAGATGAATTTCAAAAGACCACAGACAGTAGCTTTGAATACCACATCAAACTCCAAATTTACCATTTCTAAAACAAAGCCTTTATTTGTCTCCTCATTCTCCCAACTTAGGTCTGTTTCTGGATTTATTGTCATCAAACAGGTACCTCCATCTTTCCTCCACATGCAGTCCTGCTACCTCGCCAAACTCAGGCTTCCCCTCATCATCTTTTTCTCACATGACTCACTCTTTCCTTGGTGCCCTACTTCCCATTAATTGCCACCAGTCAACTGTAGGTGGATGAATGAAAAGAATCATGCTTAAGAAAAATAAATGAATAAATAAGTGGATAGTGGACTAAATATATGTTTTTTGAATTAAATAGACAACGTGAAGGTAAGATCTAGATTACTCATAATAACAGAAGTATTTGAGATGATGTTATGTGGTAAAAGAAGAACACCATAGGGAGGGCAGAAAAATTTTGGATTACACAACAGACACTTTGTGGAGTCTGATTTTCTGCTGTGTGTGGGACCCTCCCTTGTCTTCCAGAATTCTCATGAAAAATTGCTTTGTTATACTGAGAAATGGTAAGAGTTGACAATGGCCTTGAATGGGCCCAGGTTACAGGCCTAGTCTGCCTGTGAAAAACCTAAGATACCCATGTTACTTATGCCTACTTCAGCAATATCTCTATATTTTCACCCACTTCTCATTCCAATGACCAGATTCTCTAGTTTAGATCTTGCTATGGATTGATGTGTCCCCCACCGACCCCAAATTATATTGAAGTCTCGGCTTCTGGTACCTGTGAACATAACATAGTTGTAAATATGTAATTTGAAGAATGTTATGAGGTAAATTAACATGATGTACCGTCCCTCCCCGGTACATCATCGTGTTAATTTACCTCATAAATTAATCTTAATGCAATCTGAATGGTGTTTTACAAAAGAGGAAAACAGACACAGAGAGACACAGAGAAAAGATGGCCATGTGATGACAGCTATGATGCAGCTATAAACCAAGGGGTGCCAGGGGCTCCCAGAAGTGAGAGACACAGAAAGGAGCCTTCAGAAAGAGCATGGCCCTGCTGACACCCTAAATTTGGACTCCTAGCCTCTGTGACTGTGAGATAATAAATTTCTGTTCTTGTAAAACAAACAACTCTTAGTACTTTGATACATCAGCCTTAGGAAACTAACACAGATCCTCTTTTTCTGTCTTCATCAGCTGTGTGAGTAAGAGACCCTTAATGTTTTCCTGTTTCTCCTTTCTTGAGTTTTTCCAGAGTCATCATAGTGGAACATGCCAGCTCATGTCACTCAAGTCCTGAAAAATATGCAATGATTTAACAGTTAAGTCCAAATATTTTAGCGTGTTTATCAGATTCCCCTACATATCACATTCATATTTAGTCTTCTCTCCTGTAATGCTCCTTGTCATCCCCAAATCAAATTGCATTTTCCAGATAATGGAATGTTTATTTCTTTAATATGAAACAGGTATCTTATTTTACACATTTTGTTGATACCTTTTTTCAAGTGCATTGTCAATTTTCTATTCCAAGACAGGAGTTAACCTTCCCTGTGACTCTTTCTATATCACTGTGAGAACTGATTATAGCACTTTGACGTATTCTAATATCCTACAGTGAACTGACATGACTGGAATTTTGTTCTCCTTAGTAAACTTTTCAAATTTGTGTTTCAATTATTTCTTCTGAATTCTTAGAACAAACATTATTTTCCTCCTTTACAAAAATATGAGCTATTGCCCTGCTGCCACACTTACCATTTTCTACATCTCTTCTTCAAATTTTCCAAGAATGTGGAAACCAGACAACTGAGCTTAGAATACTAAAAATTTACATCATTGAAGCTTCTTAAAATCACCCCCAAAATATGTGTTAATAGCTTCTGATTATAGACAAGGTTAATCTACTTGACATTGACTTTATGTCATTTGTCCATTATTTTTGCTTCTCAGGAAGGTTTTGTTTGGGGTTATTTCCTAATTATCCACTATTGTTTGGAGGGATGTGATTTCTAGAAAACTGATGCCTGCATATATGACCTTTGACTATAAGAGTAATTCAAGTAATAATCATAGATCAAATACTTATGAATTATTCACTCACTGCCAGTCATACTTCCATGTGTTTTACACATAGTAACTAATTTAATATTCACAGCAAAACTGTATAGTAGATACTATTACTGTATTCGTTCACTCTAAAAAAACACAAAACACCAAATCTATTGCCTTGTAGTCTATTCTGACTCATGGTGATCCTATAAGACAGAGTAGAACTGCCTCATAGAGTTTCCAAGGAGCAGCTAGTGAATTCAAACTGCCAACCTTTTGGTTTGCAGCCTGAGCTCTTAACCACCAGAGCTCCATATTCACTTTACAGATAAGAAAACTGAAGCACTGAGAGACAATGTAACTTGGTTGAAGTCATTTAGCTAGTGATTGATGGAATTGGGATATTTACATCCATGCTTTTAATCACTTTGCTAAGTCACCTGTATTATTTTCCTACAACTGCTGTAACAAATTACTACAAATTTGGTGGCTTAGCACAACAGAAATTTATTCTCTCACAATTCTGGAGGCCAGATTTCTGAAATCAGTATCTTTGAGCCAAATGCAAGCTGTTGGCAGGGCCACATTCCCTCTGGAGTGTCTAGGAGTGAATTTGTTCTCTGTCTTTTACAGTTTCTGGTGGCTGCTGACATTCCTTGACTTGTGGCCACGTTACTCCAATCTCTGCTTCTGTCTTCACATTGGCTTCTCCTGTGTTCCTTTCTGTCCAAGATGGTCATGTTTCCGCTGCTCTAACATTCTAAAAAATTGTGTATTTTGTGTTTATGTCATGGGGATTCCCAGCATTAGAAAAGAAAGTCCTTCGCCCTGGATAATCCCATCTCTATTCTTGGGGTCTGCTGAGATGGTTGAATACCCATATATCCATTTCCATCAAATCAATTACGACTCATAGCAACCCTATAGGACAGGGTGGAACTGCCCCATAGGGTTTCCAAGGAGTGGCTGGTGGATTTGAACTGCCGACCTTTTGGTTAGTAGCCAAGCTCTTAACCACTATGCCACCAGAGCTCCAGATGGTTGAACGGATCTAGCTGATCATAGCTAGTCTCTTCTACACTAGCAAAAGATTGTCTAGTCATACACTTGGACTTCTTTCCAAAGCATGTTTTCTTCTTCATTTTGGCATCTTTTGCAATCTGGATAGGTTGAGAATTTCTCAAAATTTTTTAAAGTTTTTTTTTCCTGAATTTTTGCATTTCCTCTCACTTATAATGTAAATAACAAAAAGAAACTGGGCTGCATCTTCAATATTTTGCTTGGAAATTTCACCTAAATATCCAAGTTCATTACTTACAAGTTCTACTTTTCACACTGCTATAGGATACAATTCAGCTAGATTTTCTTCCACTGTATAAATAAGACCAACTTTCCTCAAGTTTCTCCCTGTACTTGCTCATTTCTTTCTAAGCCATCACTAGTCGTGTTTCTAATATTTACAGCTCCACCAACATTCAGTTTATGAATGATACATGCATTCTCTAAGACAGTGGTTAAGAGCTATGGCAAGCTACAGCTGCCAACCAAAAGGTTGGCACTTTGAATCCACCAGCTGCTTCTTGGAAACCCTCTGGGGCAGTTCTACTCTGTCCTATAGGGCTACTATGAGTTGGAATTGACTCAAGGGCAGGGGGTTAAGACAATACATGCTTTCCCTACCATGTTCCTCACTCCTGAGCTCTTGCTAGCAGAGTCTTTAACATCCATATTGCTACAAACAGTCTGTTTAAATCAAACTAGGCCATTTCTATCATGCTTTCAAAATTCTTCCAGACACTACCCATTATCCAATTCTAAAGCCACTTCTACATTTTTTAGGTGTTTTATAGAGCTCGTACCACACTTCACTCAAGGTAAGTGGCTTAGATCTTACTGTTTCCCTTATAGTTTTATGTTGATAATCAAATCTATTTTTTTCTATACTTTCAGGCATCTAATCCCATTTTTGAGGGGGCATTGGAACATGACATCCCTTGATAATTTATTTTATGCTCTTTTATTCTGTCTCCACTAGTTTACACAGCACAGGCATTACTAAGAAAGTGTGAAAGTATTTGGTTCAAAGTTCAAGCAGCTTTCATGGCTCAAACAGCTTTAAATAGGTCCGTGATTACCTCGTCTGGTCTGAAAAGCATCACCCATTCACTTAACGCCTATTTAAAAAGTTTTGATGTCAAAACCAGGGTGCCTCACATGCAACGTCCCTGATCCTGCTCACCAAGACAGCAGGGAGGTGGCAGTGGCAACGAGAAAAACAATAGTGGCAATCCTGGGCACATGTACATTTCACAGAGTCTCTAATACAAATGCACAAGGCAAGACAAACAAGAAAAAGACAAGTATAACTTCATTCCTTCTTCTCTGAACTTTCTTTTCATAACATGTATGGTCACACGTGAAATGCAGATAGAGTGATTATATAATAAATTATTTAAGTTTAGGGTAAAAAAAGGTGCTTTTGATAATTACATTGGGACTTCAGGTGTAAATTGATAATTTCCCAGGCTTTACATTAGAAACTAGGAGTCCTGGTGGTGCAATGGTTAAATGCTTGGCTGCTAACTGAAATGTCAGCAGTTGGAACCAACTAGTTGCTCCATGGAAAAAAGATGTGACAGTCTGCTCCTGCAATATTATTGTCCAGGAAACCCTATGAGGCAGTTCTACTCTGTCCCACAGGGTCACTATGAGTCAGAATCTACTATATAGCACACAGCACCAACAACGTTTCCCTAACAACACATTAGAAATAGGAAAATAAATACCTACATAAAATTACCACAATCTCTATATCATTGTATTATGATCTACTGGTTTATGTGCCTTGGATCTTAACTCACAGTTTAACCATTTGCCTTTAAATGTGGTATATTGGCTTGAAAAAACTCATTATATATATTCAAATATATAAAATATATATTCAAATATTTAATTTGCCATTAATTAAGAATGTTAGTTTGCACACTTTTATGGATATTCTTAGTTTGAAATTTTAGTTTTATTGCTTGCCTCTAATCCATTTTTCAGCTTACAGTATCAGTGAGATTTCAAACTATGTTTCAATGAGTAGTTCTCTTCTATTTTCAACCTCCATTTAATGTTTGCATTTGAATGGAACAACTTGCTAAGCAAATGCTTTTAGCACTTTCTGTCAAGATTTAGTGACTTAATCTGGATTCCTGCTAAACTACCACTCACAGCTAAGCACTGAGGTAGACTCAGCTGAGGTCTCAGTGCTGGGAGCTAAATATATACTGATTAAAAAGGAATAATACTCGGGGCACGTTACTGAACAAATGCATCATCATTTTCATGCAAACATTTATATTGGAAAAAAATCACAATTTAACAAGTAAAAGACTCAAGAAAAAAAATAACTCGTGGAATTTACTGAAGAGAAAAGGACTTAGCAAAGATAGTACAGGATCTTAAGTCAATGGAGGTAAAGCGAAGATAAAAAAATGTTTCAAATATTGGCAGTTCACTAAAGGCAAATATCACAATGTCCGACTTTGATAAACAAGTAAAATATCACATTAATACCGTGGATAAATATTACTCACTTCTCCACCCTGAATACCATCTTATTGTGTTAATAATAAGCTATCTGTTGGTCAACAGCTAAATGTGGTTGTTGAAAAGTAAATACCACATTTGACGGTATTTCTAGCGCAGTTAAATGAGAGAGCTGATAATTCTACTCTATTCTTGCCAAGTCAAACATTTTCTTCATTATTGCATTAATCTGGGCTTTGCTAATTAGAAAGGATAGAGGAACTTGGGGCTTTAATCGGAACTTTTAATGAAAATGGAAACGACTTTAAATTGTGCCATAAGAGACATACTTAAAGGAAATGGTGAGGATAAAACGTTCCAAGAGCAAATAGGAGTAAGAGATTGATATGTGCAGTCATTTGGGGAACAGGTGGGGAGACGTGACATTAGACATTTTCTCTGTGGCTTTGAGTTCTTGTCTGGAGCAAGTGGAGAAAAAGAAGTAAATGAATTTGGGGCAATATAAATTTTCGTCAGTTAGAGCTGCCCTATTGAATTCTCCGTTGCCGCAGACATTCAGAATCCATCTGATGAATGCCAGCTGAGAACCAGCACAGTGGGTGCTGAAATATCAGACGGTTGGTTAGGCTGCATAGACTCTTGGGTTTTTTACTATAATGAGATTCTCGACTTCCCCTCACTCTCACCCTAACCCAGCTCTGCTTTCATAACTAAAGGAAGATATGGACTACATGTGGACATTTTAGTGGATTTCACAGAAATTATTAAATGCTGGGAAAAAAATATGATTTTATGCAGGTAAATAATGAATTAATTAACTTAGTCCTCCCCTCAAAAATTGAAATAGTGATTAATTGATACACCCTCCAAAAAAAATCCACTCCCTTAGAGTCGATTTCAACTCATAGCAACTCTATAAGACAGAGTGAACTGCCCCACAGGGTTTCCAAGGAGCATCTGGTAGATTTGAACTGCTGACTTTTTGGTTAGCAGTTGTGGCTCTTAACCACTACTCCACCAAGATTTCCAATTAATTGATAGTAAACCAAAAACCACCGAAACTTCTACCACTGAGTCGATTCCAATTCATAGTGACTCCATAGGACAGAGTAGAACTGCCCCATAGAGTTTCTAAGGCTGTAATCTTTATGGAAGCAGACTCCCACATCTTTCTCCCATCTAGCAGCTGGTGGGTTTGAACCACCCACTTTTTGGTTAGCAGCAGAGCACTCTAACCACTGAGCAACTAGGGCTCCTTAAGTGACAGTATTAAGGTGTAATTCAGGCTTGCTTTCTGAAGGAAGACATTAGCTGTTATTTATCTCCGCATAAGGCTAAATGAAAGGAAATAGACTTAAACTGAAGGAAGAATAAAGTATGTGTAAGTAAATTTTCTCAGTATAAACGGGTGTACATTTTAAAACCTGTCTGCCCTGAAATTTTATTAATTTACCCTGTAAACTATACTAAAACCTACTGCCTTCAAGTCGATTCTGACTCATAGTGAACTCATAAGGTTTTCAAAGCTGTAAATCTCTGTAGTAACAGTCTGCCACATCTTTCTCCTGTGCAGCCGGTGGTGGTTTTGAACAGCCAACCTTTTGGTTAGCAATCAACCACTTTAACCTCTGCACCACCAGGGATCCCTGTATACTGTACTAAGTATAGCGATAATTCAATGAATGCTGGGATATGCACAAGATTTGAAAGACATGAATTGAAACTTCTCCCATGTGATCTTGAAAAGATCTCTTAATTTTTTCAGGAATTTCATTTCCTAAAAGAGAAAATAAAGGTAATGACTTTTATAAATACGCCAAATGTGAAGTTGAATGGGGTGTTTATATTTTGTGTGCTGAGAATTCTGGTAGAGTTCCGTCGGCCAGATGCTTTATTTTCCTGGGGACTTCATGAAGCACTGTAGAGACAGTGACTGAACATCTGGGAGCAGAGTTGAAGAGAGGCTGAGTCCTTCCCTTCAGAAAGCCCTGCAGGCAGGCAAAGGGCCCACCCTTAAGCAAGCAAGAGGTAAATACATATCGTCCACAGACCCAGGCAATTTCCAAAGTCTGTTAATCACAGCACTATTTATACAAGATGCTAAAAAAAGAAAAAAATAATGTTTGGTAAAACTGTGCATTAAACGAAGGCAGACTTTGATTAGAACTTTTATATGCTAACACGTATCTTTTATAGCTTCTTAAGATGTCAGGGTGCATGGTGGGTCTCTGATGGAGGGTGATATAATTTCCAATTGCTACTTATTAGCAGACCAATTTCTCTTCTTCCAATCTATTGTTTCTGGTGTTATAATTGGTCCTATACATATTGGACCATGTTTGAACACGCAGATAAAAAGTGAACAGAAATATCTACCCCTTTAAAAAAGTATTCAGTACCAGGATACACAGTAAGCCTTTAAGTCATTCCTTTAAAAATAAAACATTTCTTGAAATCTGGAAGGTTAATTTGATTTTATCAACTTTCAAAAAAAAAAAAATCATTAGGCTTAGTGAAATAAAAAAAAAAATTTTTTTTTTTTAGTGAAATAGGTGCATTTAAAAAATATTTCCTTATACTTTATATATTATTTCAAAATTATTATTTAGCATTACTTATCTCTTTTATTGTGAAATGAAAGACAGAAGCAGAAAACCACACAGATAAATGTATACTTTATTGAATTAACATAATGTGAAGACTCAGGCCAAGCCATAGAAATTGGCCAGACACACCGGAAACAAATACAAACCCTTTGTTTTATAAACTTATTATTTCAGTTTTCACTTTTATATTTATTTTCTCTTCAGACTAAGAGCTGAAGTGTTGTAACTGCTCAATAACTCTCTCAATATCTTACATTATATTAACTTTCTTGTATGTAGCCACCAAGAAACCTTGGTAGTGCAGTGGTTAAATTCTCAGCTCCTATCTGAAAGGTCAGTGGTTCTAGCCCACTCAGTGGCTCTGTGAAAGAAAGACCTGGCCATCTGCTCCCATAAAGATTACAGCCTGGAAACCCCTATGAGCTGTTCTACTCTTTCACATGGGGTTGTTATAAGTCACAAATGACTTGACAGCAACAAATGCAGCCTCCAGTCTCTTGCCTCTCTCTGTCTCCTTATCAAATCCCACTCTCCATTCAGGGTTCTGGGTTTGCTCCCAGATGACTAAATCTGGTGGCAGAGAAAGCACCAACTAGGCTGCCTGGCCTCTCCTGAGATTTGAGATGTCTAATCTCAACTAGACCGGGCTCTTAATGCTGTCCAGCAGTCACATTCTCCTAACCCATTCTCCTTCTTACTCTTTTAGACAATATCATATTTACCCCTCTCTCTTCAAACCTCCAACATCTCTTCTCCCAACCTCACTCTCAACTGATAATTTTGACCTCTCTTTCTCAAAGGAAATAAAGCAATCAGAAGAGGGCTACACAAGCTCCCATCACTGTATCTACTTGCTGTCTAGAACTATGCACATGCATTCTAACTTCTTTCCCATTTCAAGTCTTAGATGTAATAGCCATGTTGTATTTCTCACCACAATGAATAAGCAACAGTGTATGTCAGTGTAATGCCCTGCTTTTCTTTGGAAATACTCTCTTCACTTACTTCCAGGACACCACATTTGTTTCTTCTCCATTTCTCATTGCTGCTTCTCGGTCTTCCTTGATGATTTCTCCTTCTACCCACCCACCACCTCCCATTGCTGTTGAGTCCATCCTGACTTATACCAACCCTACAGGACAGAGTAGAAATACCGCATAGGGTTTCCAAGGTTGTAAATCCTTGCGGAAGCAGATTGCCACATCTTTCTCCCATGGACCAGCTGATGGGTTCAAACCACCAACATTTTGGTTAGCGGCTAAGCACTATAACCACTGCATCACCAGGGCTCTCTCCTGTGTCCCAGGAACTCTAACTGCTGGGGAGCTCCAAGGCTCAGTTTTCAGACCTCTTCTTCTATGTGCTTCTATTTACATGATTTCATGTAGCCTCTTAGATTTAATACCAAAAAAAAAAATTTTTTTTTTTTTTAATGGAGATTATTCCCAAATTTATATGTTTACATTGGTCCTGGCTCTGAACTCCATAACTGTTTATCAGTGGTCTTATTGGCATTTACCTGGATGCCTAATAAATATCTCAAAATCAACATGTCAAAACTCAGCTACTATTACCCACCCCCTTCCAAAACCCATATGAACCGAAATCAGCTCCTTTTGCAGTCTTCCCATAGCAATCAATTTTCCAATTGGTTATTATTGGGTCCTTGCTTTATGTCATAACTAACCTATGACCTGTCAGTAAATTCTCACTCACCTACTTTCAAATAGAACAAGTATTGAGTAACATCTCACCTCACCCACAACCACTAAGCTGGACTAAGGCTCTCATCTCTTACATAAATTCGTGCAATAGTTTTCTAAATGTCTTTCTCTATTTCTACATTGTATCCTGTCTTAGTCATCTAGTGCTTTTGCTCACTCTTGATCCTACAGCTGGCTCCTGTTCATCTGACCTCCAGTTCTTAGGACTTCAGCTAGCAGCTTACCTGTCGTCTTACCTGCCAGTCTTGGGATTTATTGGTCTTTGCAGCCTGAGAGCAAGAGCCCTGCTTCCTGACCTAATGTTTTTAGGTTAGCCAGCCCCTGTGTCTATGTGAATCAGGAGAAGCCTCCAGACTGACCTATAGGCTTGGAATGTTCTAGCCTCTACTACCTCGTGAATCATGTTCTTCATAAAAATCTCTCTCTCTTTATATATATATACACTTTACTGGTTTTGTTTCTCTAGAGAACCCAGCCTAAGACATTTGGTTTCCACTTGTACCTTAAAAGAAAGCCTTATTTCTTGTAGTAACAGAGCTGATATTGCCAAAAAACAAACACAGAGTCTTATCGTAAGAGTGGCCGAATTGCAATGACAACTCAATTTCAACCTCTAGTGGTGTCTGAAGTTAAAGCGAGGGCATTGTTTGGGAAGAAATGGGATTCCAAAACTTGGAATGGGGACATATGGGCAGAAAATCAGGAAGCTGGGGACACTGAGCCCCTAAATTCCATTGAATCATTCCTGCCAACAGAACCAGCCCTCTCACTCCCATCTAAGAGATTACTCCACCTTTGTCTGTGAAGCTGCCCTTCCCAGTAAAGCCATTAGCCCCTCCACTCCCATCTGATGAAAATAACACATCTGTGTCTAAAGAGCCTTTGTCTGAGTCATTGTCTGGGGCATCAACTGAGGGAGATGCCTTGTAAGACTGCTTAATGATCTCAGAAAACACCCCCACCACCAGTTTTGGCTTCTAGACCTACAACTGGATTTAAGACACATTGAGCCCCAAAAGGTGAAGTACAAAGTGTGACCCAGGAGGGGTACGCTATACTACAAAAGAACTGCTTGGCTTTTCTAATATGTACAAAGAGAAACCTGGGAAATATGTGTGGGAATGGCTATTAAGGGTGTGGGATAATGGTGCAAGGAACATGAAGATGGATCAGTCTGAGTTTATTAATATGGACCCAGTAAGCACAGATTCTTCATTCAATGTTTCAACTCGAGAGGTGAGGAAAGGATCTAATACTCTATTTGGTTGGGTGGCTGAAACTTCAAGTTGAAGTAGCAGACCTGCTTTAGTATACTGTAGAAGAAGGTATCCAAAGACTTAGGGAATTGACATGCTAGAGTGGATTTAACAGGTTAGACCCACAGACCCACACATGGAGTTCCCAGAGGACACACTTTTTACCACAACAGAGAGGAACAAATTTGTGAAGGGTTTGATCGCCTTTACCTTCCACAAGATGTCACACTGGTCTGTTACATTGATGACATTATGCTGATTGGACCTACTAAGAAAGAAGGGTCAATGGTTCTGGACTTACTGTAAAACATTTGCAAGCTAGAGGGTGAGAAATTAACACAACAAAAATTCAGGCACTTTTCACCTCAGTGAAATTTCTAGGGGTCCAGTGGTGTGGGACATGTCGAGATATTCCTTCTAAAGTGAAGGATAAGTTATTGAACCTGGCCCCTCCCACAACTAAAAAGGAGACACAATGGCCAGTGGGCCTCTTAGGCTTTTGGAGGCAACATATTCCTCATTTGGGTGTGCTACTCTGGTCTATTTAACAAGTGCTCAAAAAGATGCTAGTTTTGAGTGGGTTGGAAACCAAGAGAAGGCTGTGCAGCTTCCAGGCTGCCATGGAAGTGGCTGTGACATATGATCCCACTGATCCAGTGGTCTTGTGGTGTCAGTGGCAGATAGACCCCATGGACTTACAAAATGCCTTATCCACCTTCATGATATCCAATCCAACACATGAAAAAAGGGACACACTTCATGGTAACTGAAGTACAGCAATGGGCCCATGCTCATGGAATTCACTGGTCTTACCATGTTCTCCATCATCCTGAAGCAGCTGGCTTGATAGAATGATGGTATGGCCTTGTAAAGGCACAATTATGGCACCAACTGGGTGGCAATACCTTGCAGTGTTGGGGCAGTATTTTCCAGGAGGCTATATATGCTCTAAAGCAGTGACCAATATATGATTCTATTTCTCCTGTAGCTGGGTGTGATGGTTAAGGTTGTGTGTCAACTTGGGGGGGCCATGATTCTCAGTGATTTGGCAGTCATGTGATAATGTGATCGCCCCCATGATGGGACCTGCTGTGAGTTAGCCAGTCAGTTGAAAGGTAGTCTCCTTGGGCCTGTGGCCTGCATCTAAGTGGATTTTCTGGCAAGGCTCATGGGCTTTTACTTGCTCTGGATCCTGCAGCTGGCTCCTGTTCGTCTGACCTCTAGTTCTTGAGACTTGAGCTAGCAGTTTACCTTCATGTCTTGCCTGCCAATCTAGTGATTCATTGATCTTCACAGACTGTGAGCAACAGTCCTGCTCTCTGACCTGCCAGTCTTGGGTTTGTCAGTCCCTGCAGCTACAGGAGTCAGAAGAATCCTCCAGCTTGACCCACGGATTTAGAATGTTCCAGTATCTACAACCTACAACCATGTGAGCCATTTCCTTGATATAAATCTCTCTCTCTCTCTCTCTCTATATGTATGTATATATATATTATATATATATTATATATATATATATTATATATATATACATGTATTTATACACTTTACTAGTTTTGGTTCTCTAGGGTACCCAGCCTAAGACACCAGAGTTCATGGGTCCAAGGAATTAAGTGGTGGATTTGGGAGTGGCACCACTTGCTATTACCTCTAGTGACCCACTTGTAAAATTTTTGCTTCCTTGTTCCCATGGCATCATGCTCTGCTAGTCTAGAGATCTTAGTTTCAGAGGGAGGAACGCTCCCACCTGTAGACGCATCACAGATTCCATTGATCTAAAAGTTAAGAATGCCACCTGGCCACTTTGGGCTTCTTATGTCTCTGACTCAACAGGCAAAGAAGGGAGTTACCATATTGGCTGATGTGATTGATCCTGACTACCAAGTAGAAATTGTATTGATACTACATCATGGAGGTAAAGAAGGGTACTCTGAAATGCAGAAGATCCCCTAGGGTATCTCTTAGTACTACCATGCCCTGTGAGTAAAGTCAATGGAAAATTACAGCAACCCAATTTTGACATGACTGCAAATGACACAGACCTTTCCGGAATGAAGTTTTGGGTCACCCCACAGGCAAAGAACCGTGACCAGCTGAGGTGCTTTCTGAGGACAAAGGAAACACAGAATGGGTGGTGGAAGAAGGTAGTTCTAAATACCAGTTACAATCATGTGACCAGTTGCAGAAATGAGGACTGTAATTATTATGAGTATTCCTGCCTTGTATGTGCGCATTAAATATTTTTGCTTTCTTCACATATAAAATGTAAGACGTAAACAGGGCTAGTGCATATTCAGATGTACGTGAGTTCATTGTGTCATGTTAGCTGCAAGTATGACTTTATAACTGTCTTTATTCAGAGTTTATGTATGGTTTAAGGAGATGTGTACAGGTGTCAAGTTGACAAGGGGTAGACTATGGTAGTTAAAGTTGTGTGTCAACTTGGTTGGGCCATGGTTCTCAGTGTTTTAGCCACTATGATATAGTTTGGCAGTCATATGTTGATGTGATCACTCCCATGATGAGATTTGATATAATGGGATCACCTCTATAATGGGATAGGATCTGCTGTGAGTAGCCAATCAGTTGAAACGGAGTTTCCTTGGGGGCGTATCCTGTATCGAATACAAGTGGACTCTCTGGCAAGGCTGGTGGGCTTTTTTTCACCCTGGATCCTGCAGCTAGATCCTGTTCATCTGACCTCCGGTTCCTGGATCTTGAGCTAGTAGCTTACCTGTTGTCTTGCCTGCCCATCTTGGAATTTGTCAGTCTTTACAGTCCATGAGCAAGAGCCCTGCTGTTGTACCTGCCGATCCTGGGTTCACAGCCCCTGTGTCTACATGAATCTGGAGAAGTGTCCAGCCTGTCCCACAGTTTTGGGACATTCTAGCCTCTACAACCATGTAAATCATTTCCTTGATATAAATATCTCTCTGTACGTATTTATACACTTTACTGATTTTGTTTCTCTAGAGAACACAGCCTAGGACATGCCCCTTAAGATTTATTTACAATGTAGTGGCCAGAGTGATTTTTTTTTTTTCTCAAGTTCTTATAATAGTGTTCTTGTACCATATTTGCACTTTTGCAACTAATTTCACTCAGCATAATACCTTCCAGGTTCCTCCATGTTATGAAATGTTTCACAGATTCATCACCGTTCTTCATCAATACGTACAATTCCATTGTGTGAATATACCATAGTTTATTTATCCATTCATCTGTTGATGGGCACCTTGGTTGCTTCCATCTTTTTTTTATTGTAAACAGTGCTGCAATGACAATGGGTGTGCATATATCTGTTCGTGTAAAGGCTCTTACTTCTCTAGGATATATTCCAAGGAGTGGGATTGCTGGATCATATGATACTTCTTTTCTAGCTATTTAAGGATGTGCCATATCGATTTCCAAAGTGGTGGTACCATTTCACTTTCCCACTAACAGTGTATAAGTGTTCCAATCTCTCCACAGCCTCTCCAACATATATTCTTTTGTGTTTTTTGGATTAATGCCTGCTTTGTTGGAGTGAGATAGCATCTCATTATACTTTTGACTTCCATTTCTCTAATGGCTAATGATCATGAGCATTTCCTCATGTATCTTTTAGCTACCTGAATGTCTTCTTTAGTGAAGTGCCTGTTCATATCCTTTGCCCATTTTTTAATTGGGTTGTTTGGCTTTTTGTGGTTGAGTTTTAGCAGAATCATGTAGATTTTAGAGATCAGGTGCTGGTCAGAGATGTCATAGCTGAAAACTTTTTCTCAGTCTGTAGGTGGTCTTTTTACTCTTTTGGTGAAGTCTTTAGATGAGCATAGGTGTTTGATTCTTAGGAGCTCCCAGTTATCTGGTTTCTTTTTGGCATTTTTAGTAATGTTTTCTATTCTGTTTATGCCATGTATTAGGGCTCTGAACATTGCCCCTATTTTGTCTTCCATGACCTTTATCATTTTAGACTTTATGTTTAGGTCTTTGATCCATTTGGGGTTAGTTTTTGTGCATGGTGTGAGGTATGGGTGGGTCTTGTTTACTTTTTTTGCAGATGGATATCCAATTATGCCACCACCATTTATTAAAAAGACTTTTTCCCCAATTAACTGACACTGGGACTTAGTCAAATATCAGCTGCTCATATGCAGATGGATTTATACCTGGATTCTTGATTCTGTTCCATTGGTCTATGTGTCTGTTGTTGTACCAGTACCAGGCTGTTTTGACTACTGTATAATAAGTTCTAAAATCAGGTAAAGTGAGACCTCCCACTTTCTTCTTCTTTTTCAGTAATGCTTTCTTATTCAGGGCTTCTTTCCCTTCCATATGAAGTTGGTGATTTGTTTCTCCATCACATTAAAAAAAGTCGTTGGAATTTGGATCAGAAATGCATTGTATATACAGATGGCTTTTGGTAGAAGAGACGTTTTTACTATGTTAAGTCTTCCTATCCATGAGCAAGGTATGTTTTTCCACTTACGTAGGTCTCTTTTGGTTTCTTCCAGTAGTACCTTGTAGCTTTCTTTGTACCGGTCTTTTACGTCTCTGGTTAGATTTATTCCTGAGTATTTTATCTTCTTGGGGGCTACTGTGAATGGTATTGATTTGGTGATTTCCTCTTCGATGTCCTTTTTCTTGGTATAGAGGAATCCAACTGATTTTTATATGTTTATCTTGTATCCTGATAATCTGCTGAACTCTTCTATTAGTTTCAGTAGTTTTTTTGAGGATTCTTTAGGGTTTTCTGTGTATAAGATCATGTCATCTACAAATAGAGATACTTTTACTTCTTCCTTACAAATCTGATGCCCTTTACTTCTTTATCTAGCCTAATTGCTCTGGCTAGGACCTCCAGCACAGTGTTGAATAAGAGCGGTGATAAAGGGCATCCTTGTCTGGTTCCCTATCTCTAGGGAAATGCTTTCAGGCTCTCTCCATTTAGGGTGATGTTGGCTGTTGGGTTTGTATAAATGCACTTTATTATGTTGAGGAATTTTCCTTCTATTCCTATTTTGCTGAGACTTTTTATCATGAATGGGTGTTGGACTTTGTCAGATGACTTTTCTGCATCAATTGACAAAATCATGTGTTCTTGTCTTTTGTTTTATTTATATGGTACCTTACATTAATTGTTTTTCTAATATTCAACCATTCTTTTACACCTGGTATAAATCCTACTTGGTCATGGTGGATTTTTTTTTTCTTTTTTTTTGCTATGTTGTTGAATTCTATTGGCTAGAATTTTGTTGAGGATTTTTGCATCTATGTTCATGAGGGATATAGGTTTGTAATTTTCTTTTTTTGTCCTGTCTTTAGCTGGTTTTGGTATCAGGGATACACTGGCTTCATAGAATGAGTTAGGGAGTATTCCACCCTTTTCTACGCTTTGAAATACCTTTAGTAGTAGTGGTGTTAACTCTTCTCTGAAAGTTTGGAAGAACTGTGCAGTAAAGCCATCAGGTCCAGGGCTTTTTTTGTTGTTGGGAGTTTTTTGATTACCTTTTCAATCTCTTTTTTGTTGTTGTTGTTATTGGTCTATCTAGTTGTTCTACTTCTGTTTGTGTTAGTTTAGCTAGGTAGTGTGTATCCAGGAATTCACCCATTTTTTCTAGGTTTTCAAATTTGTTAGAGTACAATTTTTCATAATAATTTAGTATGGTTCTTTTAATTTTAGTTGGATCTGTTGTGATATGGCCCATCTTATTTGTTATTCAGGTTGTTTGTTTCCTTTCCTGTATTTCTTTAGTCAGTGTGGCCAATGTTTTATTAATTTTTTCAAAGAACTAGCATTTGGCCTTCTTAGCTCTTTCAATAGTTTTTCTGTTCTCTAATTCTTTTAATTCTGCTCTAATTTTTATTATTTGTTTTCTTCTGGTGCCTGACGGATTATTTTGTTGTTCTCTTTCTATTTGTTCTAGTTGTAGGGACAGTTCTTTGATTTTGGCTCTTTCTTCTTTATGGATATGTGCATTTATTGATATAAATTGACCTCTGAGCACTGCTTTTGCTGTGTCCCAAAGGTTCTGATAGGAAGTGTTTTCATTCTCATTGCATTCTATGCATTTCTTTATTCCCTCTTTAATATCTTTGATAACCCAGTCTTTTTTGAGCAGGGTATTGTTCAGTTTCCAAGTATATGATGTCTTTTCCCTGTTTTTTCTGTTATTGATTTCTACTTTTATGGTCTTATGGACTGAGAAGATGCTTTGTAATATTTCAATGTTTTCTATTCTGCAAAGGCTTGATTTATGACCATTTATGTGGTCTATTCTAGACAATGTTCCATGTGCACTAGAAAAGAATGTGTGCTTTGTAGCTGTTGCATGGAATTTTCTGTATAAGTCTATGAGGTCAGGTTGGTTGTTTGTAGCAATTAGATCTTCCGTATCTTTATTGAGCTGCTTACTGGATGTCCTGTCTTTCATTGAAAATGGTGTGTTGAAGCCTCCTACAATAATTGTGGAGGTGTCTACCTCACTTTTCAATTCTGTTAGAGTTTGTTTTCTGTATGTTGCAGCCCTGTCATTGGGTATATAAATATTTAATATGGTTATGTCTTCCTGGTAAATAGTCCCATTAATCATTAGGTAGTGTCCTTCTTTATCCTTTGTAATGGATTTAACTTTAAAGTCCATTTTGTCAGAAATTAATATTGCCACTCTTGCTCTTTTTTGATTGTTGTTTGCTTTATATATTTTTTTTCCATCCTTTGAGTTTTAGTTTGTTTGTGTCTCTAAGTCTAAGGTGTGTCTCTAAATCTAAGGTGTGTCTCTTGCAGGCAGTGTATAGAGAGAGGGTTTTTTTTAATCCAATCTGCAACTCTCTGTCTCTTTATTGGTACATTTAGTCCATTTACATTCAGCATAATTATAGACAAGCATGAATTTAGTGCTGTCATATTGATACCTTTTTTTATGGGTTGTTGAGAATTTAATTTTTCCACTTTTTCGTGCTGAGACGTTTTTCTTTGTAAATTGTGTGTTCCTCATTTTCATAATAGTTGAATTTATTTTTGCTAAGTCATTATGTTTATCTTGGTTTTCATTCTGAAGTATGGAATTGTTAGACCTCTTTGTGGTTACTTTAATATTTACCCCTATTTTTCTAAGTAAAAACCTAACTCATATCGCCCTATATTGCCTTTGTTTCCTCTCCATATGGAAGATCTATGCCTCCTGTATTTAGTCCCTCTTTTTTTGATTATTGTAATCTTTTACATAATGACATCAATGATTCCCTGTTTTGAGCATTTTTTTTTTTAATTAACTTTATTTTGTTTTTATGATTTTCCTTTCTGAGTTGATATCAGGGTGTTCTGTTCTGTGACCTTGTGTTGTGTTGGTATCTGATATTATCGATTTTCTGACCAAAGAATTTCCTTTAGTAATTCTTGTAGCTTTAGTTTGGTTTTTGCAAATTCTCTAAGCTAGTGTTTATCTTTAAATATCTTAATTTCCCTTTCATATTTGAGAGAGATTTTTGGTGTATATATGATCCTTGGCTGGCAGTTTTTCTCCTTCAGTGCTCTATATATGTCATCCATTGCCTTCTTGCCTGCATGGTTCCTGTCGAGTAGTCTGAGCTTACTCTTATTGATCCTTCTTTGTATGTGACTTTCCATTTATCCTTGGCTGCTTTTAAAATTTTCTCTTTATCTTTGGTTTTGGCAAGTTCCATGATATGTCTTGGTGATTTTCTTTTGGGATCTATCTTGTATGGGGTTTAATGAGCATCTTGGATAGATATCCTTTCATCTTTCATGATGTCAGGGAAGTTTTCTGCCAACAGATATTCAACTATTCTATCTGTATTTTCTGTTGTTCCTCCCTGTTCTGGAACTCCAATCACACACAAGCTATTCTTCTTGATAGAGTCCCACAAGATTCTTAAGGTTTCTTCATTTTTTTTAATGCTTTTATCTGATTTTGCTTCAAATATATTGGTGTCAATTGCCTTATCCTCCATCTCCCCAACTCTGCCTTCCAATTCCTCGATTCTGCTCCTCTGACTTCCTATTGAGTTGTCTAATTCTGTAATTTTATTGCTAATCTTTTGAATTTCTGAATGCTGTCTCTATGGATTCTTGCAGCTTATTAAATGTTTCACCATGTTCTTGAATAATCTTTTTGATTTCTTCAACTGCTTTTTCTGTGTGTTCCTTGGCTTTTTCTGTGGATTGCCTTATTTCATTTCTGAGGTCATCCCTGATATCTTGAAGTATTCTGTACATTAGTTTTTTAATATTCTACATCTGGCAATTCCAGGAATGTATCTTCATCTGGGAAAGATTTTGATTCTCTGATTTGGGGTTTTGTAGAAGCAATCATGGTCTGATTCTTTATGTGATTTGATATTGACTGCTGTCTCTGAGCCATATATAAGATATTGTAATGATTTATTTTATATTTGCTCACTGAGTCTTATCTTCTCGTTTTGTTTTTTTTCAACACACCCAAATGGGATCCTAGAGTGTGCTAACTTGATTGTTGTAGTCTTTGAATCACTTATGTGCTGCTACCAGCTGGTATGAGCTTTTACTAGGTATATGAGCCTATGAGTCCATTCACTATTCTTGAATAGAATTAGCTCAGGTGTCCTGATAGTGGGTCACCTAATGTGTTCTGTAGGCTCTCATGTATTACCTTAGAGGATTGGTGGTGATGGTTGTATGCACCAGTTTCTAGTAGCAGCAGGGGATCACAATCTGAGGAGGGCAGGATACTGACAGTCTTCCCCCAAGTACCAGTGAGGTAGGAGTGTCTCTATTCTGTAGATCACTCTGATGGGTCAGCTCTGCATCTGTACCTTAGGCACCCAACATTTGTACCTCTAAAGACTGGTAGGGATCAGTATCCTCAGGCCCCTTTAGCTGGTGGCTAGGTGGAGTGGATGGAGCCTCAGCCCTCAGTTCCCTGCTGTGGATCCGTGAGGGGTCTGTTTAATAGGTAGAGGGTTAACAGACCTCCAAAACTTGCCTTTCCACTGCTCAGCTAAAACAATTACAATCAGATCTCTATCAGAATTGCCTTTGCATTATAATAGCCACCTGGTTCCCTATAGGAGTGAAAGCCAAAGACTGTGGATCTCTTATTCCTGGATGGAGCTGATTCTGTATGGTTATTCCAGTTTAGGGAAGTCAGGAAAGGGTTTTTCCCCTGATTGTTAATTGCTGCTTTTCTCAGGCCAGGAGAACGGGGTATGAAAAAAAAAAAAAAAAAACCCACAGAGCACTTCACTGTCTAGTCCAGGGAATTCCAATGTTAATGAAGCCAGCTGGGGGAGGGAGGGGAAGGATCAGATAGATAGGAGAGAGTAGCATGGCAAAATAGACCGAGTTACTTATCTTGTTTGATGAGTACTGCTTTATCTGAGATTCCAGAGGATTGACTAGCCTGTGTGCGCTGGCTGGGTCCTTGCCAAGATTGCCCCAGAGGGGTAGGGCTGTGTTTTGTGCTTGCCTTGTCTCAGGAAGCCACCATTAGCCCTGCAGCACTCTCTCCAAGACCCAGAACCAGGGATCAGGGCTTCATGGATGCTTGTGCATGGACTCTCGGTTCCCTGTCACTCAGATTGGTTTGTAGCCTGTGTGTGCTGGCTGTGTCCCCCTGGTGATTGCCCCTGGGGATTAGGGCTGCTTCCCGTGCTTACCCTGTCTCAGGAAGCCACTATCCACCCCACCACACTTAACCCAAAGCCCAGCACCAAGGTCTCCTGGCTGGGAAGCTGCATTCCAGGCTTCAAAACCAGTTGCTGCTTCCCTGCAGTTTCTCATTCCCCTGTCAACCGCGTAAGTGTGTAGCCTGTATCCACTGCCTGAGTCCCTGCCGAGATTGCCCTGGGGGTTAGGGTTGTGTTCCTTGTCTCAGGAAGCTGTGATCACTGGCACCAAGGAACTGCAAGGGCTCAGGGCTTAGGCGCTGCACATCAGGAAGTGGTTGCTGCTTCAGCGTGCAGCTTTTCGCTCCCCTGTCACTCAGGTCAACTCCTTAGTTCTGTGTACGATGGTCAGGGTTCATAGATTGTCATGTATGTAATTGATTCACTTGTTTTTTCAAGTCTTTGTTGCAAGAGGGATCAGTGGAAGCTTCTGTGTAGACAGCCCTCTTGGTCCTGCCCAGAGTGATTTTTAAAAATGTGTGTCACTTTGTGACTCTTTTCTGGTCACTTCAGACTTATGCCATCTCACTGAGAAAAAACACCAGAATACTTTCATGCCCTGCCAGGCATGGCATAATCTCACCTCTACCCAATCCTCTTACTATTTCCCCTAATACTCCTAAGACACATTGATTTTCTTGCTGTTTCTTATACACATCAGCCATATGCCTACTTCAGGACATTTATGTAACTGTTTCATCTGTCTAGAATGCTCTAAAAATCTGCATGGCTAGTTCTTTCTTTCAGTCTTCAATATCACTTTTTCTTTAAAGCCTTCTTTGACTTCTAACTAAAATATCAAGCTCCCCCACAACATTTCATGTTTTTCCCTCCATTATTTATTATGTATTATTTTTTGCTATGCCCTGTATTTACACATTTATGTTGCTATTGTCTGTTTACCCACTAGTCTACCCTGTGTGGACACTTTTTGTCTATTCTGTTCACTACCACATCCTCAGTGCCTACAACACTGCTTAGCATAAAGAATGTTCATGATTGATATTTCTTATATAAATGAAACATTTGAAATCTTCTTTCAAAAATTAAAATCTAGTTAGCTGCTTACACACCAAGGAATGTAAAGAATAAATGATAATGCATTGAAATATTTACAACTAGACAGATGAAAAACTTTGACAGCAAACAAGTTCATAGAAATAAGTAAGATTGGGGATTGGGAAAGTATCTGTGAATATGATTCAAAATTTTGTGGTTAATACAAGCATCAATCTTTGAAAATGGAGTAGGTTGTAGAAAATTATGGGCTCTAGCATAATCATGGAAGCAAATGTAGTTGTTCTAGAGAAAAGTCTGAAAGGTGCATATTGAATGGTCTCAATAATTACTAGAAAAAAATCTCAGTAAAATTTTAATGGAAAAAGGAGAAGTCAATCAAAATTGCACATATAAAAGCAAGAAAAAATTGTTATTTACAAAGTAAAGAGGTACTAGTTTTGAACTAAATGCTAGAATGGGGAACCTTTTCAGACTTATGCATCTAAAGTGAAACAAAAAGAAGAAAAACAAGGAGGGGAATGAGGAGGAGAGGAAGGACAAGAAGAAGAAGAACCATCCAATGTTCTAAAAGATAAAAGAAAATTAAAAGCTTATGAAAGGAAACTGATGATTATAATGGAAATCTTGGACTAATTTCAGGGACACTTAATGTCCAAAACAATTAACTTTCAAAAAAGACCAGAGGAGATTCTTGTTATGGATTGCATTGTGTCCTCCCAAAATATATGTCAACTTGGATAGGCCATGATCCCCAGTGTTGTGTGGTTGTCCTCCATTTTGTGATCTGATACAATTATCCTATGAGTTGTAAATCCTAACCTCTATGATGTCAATGAGACAGGATTAGAGACAGTTATGTTAACAAGGTAGGACTCAATCTATAGAATTAGGTTGTATCTTGAATCAATCCCTTTTGAGATATAAAAGAGAGAATTGATCAAAAAGGAGAGGGACCTCATACAACCAGGAAAGAAGTGCCAGGAAAGTGTGGTCAACACCTAGAGCCTGGAAGCCCTAATGGTCTCAGGGAACAGAAGATTATTTTCAAGCCTTGAGAGCTAATGTAATATATTCTGCTGGCTTGCTTGGTGCCTGTTATCCCTTCTGTCCCTCCAATTTCTCCCGTTTGTAATGGAAATATCTGCCTCGTGACTGTTCCACCATTGTACTTTGGAAGCACATAACATATATTCTAGATTTCATAAACAAAGAATTTGGACTTGGAGTTGATTTGAAACTTTTGCTGTGATATGATGAGGTGAATGTGTTTTACCTGTGATAAGGACATGAGTTTGGGAAGACCAAAGTGTGGAATGTTATAGATTGAATTGTGTCCCCCCAAAATTTGTGTCAATTTGGCTATGCCATGATTCCCAGTATTGTGTGATTGCACATCATTTTGTCATCTGATGATTTTCCTGTGTTGTAAATCCTACCTCTATGATGTTAATGAGGCAGGACTCAATCTACAAGGTTGGATTGTATCCTGAGTCAATCTTTTTTGAGATATAAAAGACAGAAGCAAGCAGAGAGACAGAAAAAACTCATGCTACCAAGAATTAAGAACCAGGTGGGGATCCCGCTCTTTGGACCCGAGGTCCCTACACTGAGAAGCTCCTAGACCAGGGGAAGATTGATGACAAGAATGTTCTCCCAGAGCCAATAGAGACAGAAAGCCTTCCCCTGGAACTGGCAGCCTGAGTTAGGTTTACTATTCTCCTAAGAATAAATTTCTGTTTGTTAAAGTCATCTGCTTCTGGTATTTCTGTTATAGCAGCACTAGAAAACTAAGACAATTCCTCCTCTCTAAGCCTCATCTGATTAACTATACTACCCTAATGAGGTCAAAGTTTTAATGGATTGACATTTCATAGTAAACAACCACCCCTCATTATAGATGAAACTCTGTAATAGGACACCAAAATTCTTTGGGAAAAAAATTTCTCTTCAGGCAGGATTTGGTAAAATATTTGAAAGCCTAAACCAGGAAAATGGTAATTACGGGGAGAAAGTAAGTAAAAGAAAAGTATTAGAAGAAAATGTCACAGTAAGTTCAAAGTTTTCTGACTGGGTGATGGATCTGTTTATTTTTAACCCAATATCATATTGTTCCCATATTCTCTTTAATGGCTACATATTCAAAAATCTTAGTTCAAAATTAAAACTCGAAAATCATACAGTTGCTGTGATGGTTAATGTTATGTGTCAACTTGGCTAGGCTATGATTCTGAGAGGTTTCACCGACATTGGACTAGTTGTTTTTACATAATGTAATAAAATGTAATCACTTTCCACGATATGATCTGATGTAATCAGTCAATCAGTTGAAAGGAGGGTTTCCTCAGGTGTGATATTCTCGCAGAACTAGATCTCTCTCCACCCTGTACTCTTCTTGTCACCTGACTTCCAGTTCCTGGAACATAAGCCTCCAGAAGTCCCCAAGCCTACGACCTCACCTGCAGACTTTGTATTCCCCAGCCCCTACAATTCCATGAGCCAGTAGAGGTCTCTAGGCTGTCATCTGACCTATGAATTTGGAACTTGTCAACTCCCACAATTGCATGAGCCATTTCCTTGAAATAAATATCTATCTCTGCATAGAGCCGGATGGATGGATGGATGGATGGATGGATGGATGGATGGATGGATGGATGGATGGATGGATGGATGATGGATGGATGGATGATGGATGGATGGGTGGGTCAGTGGGTGGGTCGGTGGGTGGGTGGGTAGATAGATCACTGGTTTTGCTCTTCCAGACAACCGAAACTAAGACAATTGCCTTAATTAAATGCTCTTTTTTTAAATCAAGGTTACTTTTTACAAAAATACTAGTAGTAGCCAAAATTCAAACTTTTATTTTCAATTGTTGTTATTGTTAGTTGTGGTTGAGTGAATTCTGACTCATGGTAATCTCTTGTATGCAGAGTAGAACTGCTCCATAGGGCTTTCAAGGCTTTGACCTTTCAGAAGCAGATTGCCAAGCCTGCGTTTCAAGGTGCCTCTGGGTGGGTTTGAATCACCTTTCAGTTAGAAGTCCAGTGCTTAATCATTTGTGCCATGGCTGCCAAAGGTTTATCAGCTATGAAAAAGAAACCAAATAACCCAAAATGAGAACAGGTGTGGGGAAAAAATTTGTAATTTTATTTAAGAGAAAGACAAAAAAGATTGAAATAGGGAATGGAAAAACATGGATGGTTTTCTAGGTAAGCAGGCAAAGAAGTTCAATATCATATATGTCACCTTCTAGAAACATGACCTTGGGAAAGTCCAAACCTTGGTGTTTACGTATCATTCAAACATTTTCATAATGATTACATGAGATAAGAAAACAGATTTAATGCTTACTCTCTTATATGGAAAATACCCAAGAAACTGATTATGCTATTACTACAATAATAGTTTTCAACCCTGGCTGTGCATTAGAGTCCTCTGTGGTGCATTTAAAATGCACAACTTTAAAAGCACGATTTAAAACCTATTAATTATGATTTCTTAAGATGGATCCTATGCATCAACTGTTTTAAAAGCTCCATGAGAAATTATGGTGCACCAAAAGGTTAAGAAATTAGCCACAAGAGTAGAATAAAGATTTCCATCCAATCAGAAGGCATATATAAATGAATTGATTAATTTTTTGTAAAGCATTTGTTCCAACTTCCCAATGTTATTGATGCAAAGCGTGTAGTTTAATAAAGGAAAGTAGACGTAGGTTCTAGAGTTTGTGAAATGGAAAATATTTTTTGCCATTTCTATAAAAGCTGAGGTGCTTACAAGCTATTTGTGTATACTCACACACAATTTAGGAAATGTTTATTGCACTTTCCTTAGGCTTGCGTTTTAGAAGGAGTAAAAGTGGCTTTTGGTTAAATCAAACACTTTATGAATGTGTCTGAGCTTGCTACCAGAGGCAGTAGGGAAGTGAATATGCAGAATTACAATACAGCAAACAAGTCAGGTTTTCTTTTTATGTGCTATCTCCTGGAGAGAGAGGTCAGGCTGATAAGCGCCCTCTATTCTCACTTATCCTTTGCATGATTCTGTATTTTTTTATTCCAGAACCTATTCTCACATATTATTTTTTTTTTTACTCTTGTGATTCCTTCCACTTCATTTTTTTTTTTTATTACTATTTTTAACCTTACTCCTGGTCTAAGAATACAAAAGCAAGCCCAATTCAGTTTAAAATTCTATTTACATGAGAAATCTCCAAATGAAAGAAAGTGTAGAAGTTACTTAAAATTCAGTATATGAGTCTTTTCCTTCATGTTACGACAGATGGAAGAGGGAATTTTTCTTCTACTAGGGAAGAGAAATTGACTTGGTAGTCTTCATTATTGAATACATCATCAAATTTTCTTAAACAAAATGTATCCTTTTAGTAAACTGGTTTAGTTTATAATTGCAAATGCATATAACTTATGCAAACACACACATAGAGAGAGAAAGAGAGAAAGATTTCATTACATGATTGTCGGGTCTGGCTAGAGAATTACAAAACTCATAGGTCAGGCCAAAGGAAGAACAAGCTGGAACTGTGAGGCAGGAACTGATGCTGCAGTCCAGAGTTATTCTTTTTCTCCAAAGAGAAACCTCAGTTCTACTGTTAAGGCATTTCAGCTGATTGGATCAGGCTCATCCAGATTGTCATGGACAATCTCCTTTAATTAAAATCAGTTAATTGTAGTTGTTAATCACACCTGCAAAATACCTTCACAGCAATACCTATATTAGTGTTTGACTAGATAACTGGCTACTATATATGGCCTAGCCACATTGACGTATAGAACTAACCACTACACCTGCCTTCAGCGTTTGTTCACTTATGAATCTTATCAAATATATTTTGCTTCACAAGCAGCATAAAAATAAAACAATACAGGCATAGGATAGCACTGATATGTGTCACAAAATATTGTGTGCTAACATACTTCCTGTTGAATGACTAACTTCATGAGAATGTTGCATTTCTTTCATTCTTAGAAATATATTATTCACTCATTCATTCTTGACTTAGAGAAAATTCATTTAGGATATTATCATCTCATGTCATACAGTTTGAGATTTTGCTTATATTATCATTGTTACGGGATGGAAACCCCTGGTTCTTGTTTGGCATGACTCATAACGGCCAGTAAATGAGAAAATAAGGTAGGAAGGCAGAAAAGCACCTTTATTTTGTTGTGCAAGGAAAAGGAGTCAGTCAGAGCTGCTGCCACCAAGATTGCTCCCCGAGAGCGAGTGGAAAAGTTACTTTTAAGGAGTTTACAAGTAAGGAGTTCATACAAGTTATGTCAGCAATGTTCTTAATCATACCACACAGGTGCAATGGGAATTACATATAACTTCCAAGCAAAGAAAACAAGATTTTAGTGCAAAGCTGTGGGAGAGAAAGTCCTGCAAAAGAAACAGGATTTTTAATGCAACAATTTGGAGGAAGAAGCCAAGCAAAGAAAAAAGGGTTTTGATGCAAAGCTATTTGAGACTCTTCCATTTCTTTTTGGACACTGGTCATTCAGGATCAGTGTCCATTTTGAACTATAGCCCAGCTCAGAATTGTTTGGCATATTCTCTGGGAGGGGAAAATAATGGACCTAGGCCTTTCATTGTGGTTACTGACCTCTTGTTGGTTTACAACAATTTACTAAATATTAAAAGAAAAAGATCAGTGGATTTTATCCTTTGTTTATGTGAATATTTCCCTAAAAGATATTTTTTAAGATTGTCTTAGCTATAGTCTTTATATCTCGGGCCTTGTGAGTCCAGCTCCAGCTGGGTCACATTCTTTATGCTTAAGGACAGGGAATAATGGCCCTGATATTATCTCCTAAATCATTCTTTTTTTTTTTTTTTTTTGATCAGAGTTTGGAGATAACACATTGATGATTAATACCTGGACTTAGCCGAGCCCCTAGATGGCAGCCATGGCAGGCTATTTAAATTCACTGTGCTGTTTTCCACCTGATAACATTTGGTTCTCCGCTACGGTCTTAAGAGTAACGTTCCCATCAATTGCACTGCCAAAGTGAGCAGGCTCAACGTATATCAACATTTTAGCCTGAGGCTTTTTAAATGCATAAGACAATAGAAGATAAGTTTTATTGTGCTTAATACTATCAGGATGCAAAGAATATTATTATTTCTTGCAGTAGTGATTTAGCTCATGTATTTATTTTTGATGGTAACTGACCAAATAAATCTGGTGCTTTTGTAAGAGTGTACAGTGTGTACCCAAGTAGCTTAATTGTCTAATTCTATGTATGTTGTTTTACTTTTCCTGTGTTATTTATCTGAATAAAACAAGTAATATTTGCTACAGTAGAGAGTACCCTTTTTTGGGCTAAAAAAAAACTAAAGCTGTTTTGTTATCTCACATCACCTTGGTTAACGAAGTCAGAGATTACTGTTGTGTTTTCATCTCATTAGCAACTTCGTCTGTTATTTGTCCCATAATGATTGGTAAAATTCTTAAAGATTTTTCCAATTTAACTACACCATAATAGGAATTAAAGCTACCAACCCCATCCTAAGTATTGGACCAAAGGGTTTTTTTTTTTCTTTTTTTGACTCTCATTTTATAATGTGTAACAATTTAACATTACCTTTTCAATATTTACTAGCATCATTAATATGAATATCTAAAGGTAATCTTAAAACTCTCAAAGTGCATTGTCCATGGCTTTACCAGGAATCTAAACAAGAGATTGCCTACATAAACTCACCATCAGTTGGAAAGGAATCATTTAAACTAGTATAGCTGGATCCACTACACAAAAATTTATATCCAAAAGGAGCACACACAGTTTATCTAGAGGAAACAGAAGATATAGAAAATTTACATGTGACAACCAAGTTTCCATTAGAGAATGCATGATTAACAAGATAATACAGGATAGACCTCTCCTGTTGGAGGTCTTCAGGTAATCTGTTTAAAACATACTAAGTGTTCTTTGCAAGGGCACGATGCCACTTCTTGGTTTACCTATTAACAGTCATGGGTCACTTTCTCAGAAGCAGAAGTGCACAAAACTGTTCTTTGAGATAACTAATAGGAAATCTATTGCTATTGTATTTTCTAAAATCATAACTCAGATGAATTTCAGATATTTCTTTTGTTATGATGTTTATAATTTTGCTACGTTCACCAATAAGAACTTCTAATTCAAGAGTTACAGTAGCTAAACCCATTAGTTAGATAAGCCTATCTTTTTGTTGAGATATTTTGGCCAAACGTTTTCAGCAGATCAGCAAAGTAAACACTGATCTATAGATGACAAATCTTAATATGGCCACTATTAATTTATAAACACAATGCTCTTATTACAAAAATTCAGAGCCAAATAAAGTCAGTTTAAAAAAAAATTAGACAAAAAACATTTCTAAATATAATGATTAGCCTTATTTTCAAAGAACTTCAGATATAATACACTATGTAATAATTTTGATGCATATAGTTTTTTTTTAATATCATATAGTCAGTATATATGGACACTATCAAGTCTCTAATACCTGAGTAGTAATGAGAAAGGCTTCATAGGTAAACAATCTGAATTCCGCAGTCAAACCACTGGCTAGATTCAAAAAATAAAGTTGCAGCCAAGTTAGAAAAACTGAAATAAAATTATGCCATAATTTTATGTGTTTGCTGGTAATATTAGGCAAAAACATAAGAGGAAATAAAAAAAAAATTAAAAGAGGAAATACTAACATATAAATAGTGATCCAAAGAGAACAGAAGTTTCTCTTGATTTTGACTAGACATTCCATGTAATTTATGGCATATTAAATAAGCCTTTCCTTTATATATAAAAAATTTATTTTCTTTCAAGCCATGTGGCTTGGCTTTTGACTCAGGAATTTTATCTGATAGGCTGAACCTTTGTCTTTGAGGCAGATTACACAAAGAATAAATTAACCCTTTAGCTCAGAAATCAAAGAATTTTTTTTTTATTTTAACAATGAGAAACCTAATTCTTTGTTTTATATATTATCTACCATTAAAACCCCTAAAATTCTCATAAATTAAACCATTAAACTTTAGTCAGACATATAAAACTTTTGACCATGTTAAGTAAATTTCTTTTTAATAAACCTCTTCAACATTGTCTTTGTTCCATATTTCTTATACTATATCCTTTTAAAATGGTAAAAATGAGCACACTCATTAGCAGACCCAAACATATATATATATTCTTTTTTGTGTTATAAGAAAGCAAAAGTATATAAACTTAAATTATGACAAATATCTCAATTTAAATTACTCAATATTAAATTACTAAATTTAATATCTGTAAGTTACCTAAAACATCTTGGAAATTATTTTAAGCTCGTATACCATAAAACATAACGGTTGAAGTTTGTTTAAACATTCTAAGTTTTTATCCAACTTTTTCTGTGTCTCTTATTTTCCCCAATCTAATTTTATCAACCAGCTTTGGAAATCACAAAGTCTCTGTTCAACTGACCAATTCATTGATATGGATATAACCTTAAGTCTCTGGCTGGGGCAGAAATATTTTTCTAGGCCATTTCAGGTGTGTCTTATTGTGATTCCTATTTTTTTGCTTTTTAGAATTTCCCTACAATAGACAGAACTTCATAGTTATTTTATGATTGTGATACACTCAATTTTTAATAACTATAGTTTTTTTTCTGGGTTAGTACTTTTTTCTTATATCTTAAAAAGTCTCCACTTAGTTGGAAGTAGCCTTTTAAAAGCTTCTCTGAAGCTATATGACTTCAGAGACTTGGGGCTGGGGAGGCCTGATTCTGCCCTAACCTTACTCTCTCAACTCATGGAAGATAAGATTGGGTCATCTCAATTCATGTACATATGTTTAGGTCACCTAGGCATTTTGAAAGAGTATTTACCTAGTAAATACCAGAGCTCTTCAGCAATTTTGTAAACAAATCCATTAATTCTTGGCTAGCCAGAAAAAAAAAAAAATTACCTGTTAAAAACAACCCAAGGGCTGTGAAATCTGATCCTGTTCCACACTCATTCTCTTGACTCAATTTACAGGAAAAAAAAAAAAGTAGGTTCTAGATAAAACTTGTTAATGTGCCAGAGCCTCAAATGGAGGAATATTAAGTCTTTTGACAAAACCTGAGCATCAAGCAAAAGTTCCCCAAAAAGGAAAAGATAGGCAACACAAATGGACGCTCATTTTCCCAAGGTGACCACTGAGATTTCAAACCACTTCTTGCATATTCAGTTTATGGCGTTTTTTAAATATAAACCCTAAATCAGTGCCTCAGTAGTAGGGGGGAAAGTCAGGCTCATTTCCTAAAAATGTTAAGCTCTAAAGTTCAACCTTTTGGTTTTCTTTCTTTTGGACTTAATTCATTCTGCTGGCTAGAGTCATTGTCTCATTTTGTAGACCTTAAATATTTATTTATTGGGAAAGTGTTTTAAAGTAGCTATTGATTTCAATTTTAACATCGTGATTCTTTATTAAGAAACTATATCATAAAATAGGTAAGGAGCTACCACTTCTTGTTGTGAATTTTATAAAACAGGTCAGAAGCTCCCATTTCCTCCTGAGAATTTGGAAACAGGGCATTATTTCCCAGTTTTTCCCTAGTGCTCTAACCTGTCCCAAGGCTACTGTATCTTGTCACAGTAGTCTTTTAACACTCACGCAGAGCACCAGCGACAACCCCAGTGGTAGTTACTGGTATGAATTTTAAAATTTATAGTAACTCAGAGCTCTTTGGAAGTAGAATTGCCTCTTTAATGTTTCAAGCACCTGAATCTGGACACTAAACTACAGTTCACCAAAAGAGTTAGTAAATGTCAGTCTTTAACAAATGATTAAGCAAAAATTTAAGGAAGTGAACCCCTGAGGGAGCAGGAGAACAGTGGGATGCAGACCCCAAATTCTCATAAAAAGACTAGACTTAATGGTCTGACTAAGACTAGAAGAATCCCGGCGATCATGGTCCCCAAACCTTCTGTTGGCACAGGATAGGAACCATTCCCGAAGCCAGCTCATCAGACATGGATTGGACTGGACAATGAGTTGGAGAGAGATGCTGATGAGACATGAGCTACTTGGTTCAGGTGGACACTTGAGACTATGTTGGCATCTCCTGTCTGGAGGGAAGATGGGAGAGTAGTAGGGGTTAGAAACTGGTGAAACGGTCACGAAAGGAGACTGGAAGGAGGGCACGGGCTGACTCATTAGGGGGTAAGTGGGAGTTTGTAGTAAGGTGTATATAAGTTTAGATGTGAGAGACTGACCTGATTTGTAAACTTTCACTTAAAGCACAATAAAAATTATTAAAAAAAAAAAAGGGCAGATACTGTATGATTCCTTTAGCTGAAGTTCTAGAATCGGCAAGACTAGTCTCTAGCCCCTGAAGTCAGAAAACATTCCCTTTGAAGGGAATTACTGATTGGGAGAGAGCCCACGGGAGTCTTCCAGGGCGCTGGGAATGTTCTAGATCTTGATGCAGTTGGTGGTTACCCTGGGCCTACACATATGTTTAACTTCCTTGAATTGTACAATTAAAATTTGTGTGTTCTAATAAAAAAAAAAAATTAAGAAAGATTCTACTTAATCAAATAACCTGTTTTCAAAATAAATATGCCAAACAAAAGATAAGAAAACATGAGAAAGAGAACAAAAAATATAAGCAAGGGCTTATTTTCTGAGAACATACACCCTGTCAGTGTTGAAGGCACATGGAGTTCTAATGTTGGGGCCAAAAAATAGGACCTCCCTTTCCTGGTTTCTGTTCCACAGTCCAGGTCTCCTGGAGGTCAACTGGATTTGTGATTTTAAAGTTTCTGCAACAACTACACCATTAACTCTTGTAGGGTAAAAACATTACAAACTTTAGTAAAGGAAAAAGAAAGGTTTTATTTGGCATTTATTTAAAGAGGTAAACGTAGGAAAGGGACAAGCATGCTGCCAGAACTATGTCTGTCCCAGTCTCTGTTCTTAAGGAAGCACCTTAGCGGGCTGCATTCTAAGATTTCTTGAATGTTTCCCATTCTCTAGATACACACACTTACACACTCACACAGCCTAATCTGGTACACCAACCTAACAGATACCTAAAGCCTTTATGCCCTCAACAGTTAATTCCTCCTGCTTCTTGGGAATCCTTTAAGGTCTTACCTAGGAATTACCCTGTTATTTACCAAATAACTTCAGATTTTTAATGCCCTCAATGGTCAATTCCTCCTGCTTCTTGGGACTCTTCTAAGGCCTTATATCTGGTTACACACCAAACAACTCAGGCACATTTTGTGCCTCCCACGGAATCAGCTTTTGGGTCCCAGTGGATCAGTTTTCAAGGCTGCTCCAAGGTCTTCAGAAGAAATACCCTGGTGGTGCTAGACATCAGGGCTGGTCTGCTGTCCCATCCACCTCAGGAACTGAGCAGATGACTCTCGGCTTGCTCACCAGAAATGTTAACAGATGAAAACCCCAGGTTCTTGCTCGGCATGACTGGTACTGGTCAGGAAATGAGAGACTGAGGTGGGAAGGCAGAAAAACACCTTTATTTCATTGATCAAGGAAAAGCAGTCAGTCGGAGCTTCTGCCACCAAGACTACTCCCTGAGGGTGAGAAGAAATGTTACTTTTAAGGAACAAGTAGGAAATGCATGCAAGATACATCAGCAACAGTCTTAATCATATTATGCAGGCACAATAATGTTTACATATAACTTCCAAGCAAAGAAAGCAGGATTTTAATGCAAAGCTGTGAGGCAGGAAGCCCAGCAAAGAAACAGGATTTTTAATGCAACTCTGTGGGAGAGGAAGCCAGGCAAACAGGATTTTGATGCAAAGCTGTTTGAGGCTCTGTCTTATCATCATTAATGTCCAAAGCATTGCTATCTATCTATTTGAATTCACATTTTGATTTATATTAGCACCAGGAATTCTCTTCCTTTTGCCATTTTGGTGGGCTATTAAAAAAAATCTGAATTCTCAGGTATGTTCAATGAAAATTATAAAAAAGTCTACAAAGATAATGGTCTCCTGACTTATTTTATAAGCTCTTGAAACATGAGGCAACATTTTGGACAATACAACAAAAAACTGAAGGATGATGTAATAGTAATGATTCATTTTACCATTGCATCATTCAAGGTGATTCCACTTTTTTTTTTAGCATAGCTGAGGATAGTTCATGAATAATTATTAAATAATGCTAAAAAATAAATAACTAAAACCAAACCTGTTGCTATTTGAGTTGATTCTGACTCATAGTGATCCTGTAAGAATAGAGTAGAGCTGCCCCATAGAGTTTCCAAGGCTGTAAATTCTTATGGAAGTAGATTACCCTATCTTTCTCCCTTGAAATGGGTTATAGGTTGGAATGGCTGACCTTTCGGTTAGCAGCCAAGTGCTTTAACCACTGTGCCACCAGGGCACCTAAATAATCCTAGGGTGATTAAATTAGCCAAATAAGTCATGATATATGCACAATAAAATCTCTAAGATCCTGTATGTATCTTAGACTTACAAGAGTGTCCAACAGACCCATACAGTAATTAAAACATAGCATGTTATGTTATATTTTACGTTAAATATGAAGTGTTTTTTTTTTCTCTTTTATATTTGGAAGAACACTAAGAAAGAATAAAAGTTGTGAAATACTAATTCTTAAAAAGAGTTGAACTGCTCATAAAAGAAACTCAAAACCCACTACAGGGTTGATAGATATATTAATTTCCTTGGGCTGTTGTAAAATAAATAAATAAATACATACATAAATAAATAAATATCAGAGTGTGAGTGGCTTTAAAGAACAGAAGTTTATTGTCTCACAGCTCTGGAATCTGTGGGTCTGAGATCAGAGTGTTGGCCATGTTGATTCCTTCTGAAGCTATGAAACAGATAATGTTGCTTGCATCTCTCCTAGCTTCTGGTAGCCCCAGGCAGCCTTTGCCTTACAGCTGCTGAGTTACATGATTCCATTTCTTTCTTTGTGTCTCTTTTCCTCTTTTATAAGGATTCACCCAGATTGGTATGAACCATCCTATTCCAAAATGACTTCATATTAAAGAAATTGATAATGCCTTCAAAAACACTAATTCCAAAAAAAGTCACATTCACAGGTACTGACGGTGAGGATGTTAGCATATATTTTTGGGGAATACAATTCAATTACCCATTCAAACCCCAATACTTGATGGTATTTCAAGTTTCTTTTCCATGTATTTTGATAAACACATGTAGACGTTTCTGTTAGTTACATAATTAAAAGTGGTTCAATTTTAGTTGCTACTGCCAATTTTCAAAAGTGGTTGTGTCAGCTACATTCCTATCAGCAGTCTATGACATTTCCTCAATAAAAATTCTTTCTAGCATTTAGTATTGTACAGCTTTGAATTTCTTCTTCCTTTTTTTAGACATTCTGGCATGTATATTGTCTTATTGTGTGTGTGTTTGTGCGAGACATTTCTCTAATGAATGTTGTTGTTGTTAGATGCCATTGAGTTGATTCTGAAAAACAGCAACCCTGCATACAACAGAACAAAACACTATGTGCTCCTGTGCCATCCTCACAACCTTTGCTATGTCTGAGCCCATTGTTGCAGCCACTATGTCAGTCCATCTCATTGTCTTCCTCTTTTTTGCTCTGACCCTCTACTTTATCAAGCATGATGTCCTTCTCCAGAAATTGGTCTCTCCTGAAAACATGCTCAAAGTATGTGAGATGAAGTCTTGTAATCCTCGCTTCTAAGGAGCGTTCTGGCTGTACTTCTTCCAAAACGGATTTGTTTGTTCTTCTGGCAGTCTATGGTATGTATATTCAATATTCTTTGCCAACACCATAATTCGAAGGCACCAATTCTCCTTTGGTTTTCCTTATTCACTGCTCTGCTTCTGCACGCACGTGACCAAAAAAAAAAAAGAAAGAGAAAAACCGAACCAGTTGCCATTGAGTCAAATCCAACTCATAGTGGCCCTATAGGACAGAGTAGAACTGCTTCCATAGGGTTTTCAATGAGCACCTGGTGGATTTGAACTGCCGACCTTTTGGTTAACAGCCAAGCTCTTAAGCACTGCGCCACCAGGGTTTCTGCATGCATATGAGGCAATTGAAAATATCCTGGCTTGAGTTAGGTACACTTTAGTCCTCAAAGTGATAACTTTGCTTTTTAACATTTTAAAGAGGTCTTTTGTAGCAGATTTGCGCAGTGCAATAGGTCAATTGATTTCTTGACTACTGCTTCCATGGGTGTTGATTGTGGATCCAAGTAAATGAAATCTTGACAATTTCAGTCTTTTCTACATTTATCATGATGCTGCTTAGTGGTCCAGTTGTAAGGATTTTTGTTTTCTTTATGTTGAGGTGTAATCCATACTGAAGGCTGTAGTCTTTGAACTTCATCAGTAAGTGCTTCAAGTCCTCTTCAGTTTCAGCAAAAAAGGTTGTGTCATCTGCATATCGTAGGTTGTTAATGAGTCTTCCTCTGTTCCTGATGCCATGTTTTTCATATACTCCAGCTTCTCGGATTACTTGCTTGACATATAGACTGAGTAAGTATGGTGAAAGGCTATACCTCTGATGCACACCTTTCCTGAATTTAAACCACACAGTATTCTAACGAATCCTAATGAATAATGAGATTTAATACATTCCCATATGTTTATAATTCTTTTGTTTACCCTATTTTGTGAAGCGTGTATTCAAATGGGTTATTTTTTAGGGGGAGTTCTTTGTCAATTCTGTTGACTTGCAGAAATTCTTTACATATTCTGGATACAAACCTTTCATCAGATGTATTTATTAAAAATATGTCTTACTACACTGAGACTTACTATTCACTTTCTAGTTGATATCTTTTTTAGATATCAGGCTTTAAATCTAAATATAGCCCAGTCTAACAATTTTTACATTACAATTAACTCTTTTTGCTCCCTATTAAACAAAACATCTGCATCATGAAGAATCTCTCATAATTAGAGATAATTTCTCATATTTAGAGAAAGAAGTTATGAATAAGAAAAAGGGGAATAATAGAATGAACCCTGTGATGTTGGTTGGAGATTGATGGATCCTCATGTTTGTTTGTTTGTTTTAAAGGATATATGCAGATATACACAGAAATAAATATAGATGTATACATACAGGATTATATATATACATATTATGTCACAGTGATTAATTGGAATTTGTTGCTTAAAAACTGTCCCTTTTTTTTTGTTTGTTTGTTTTTTGTTGTTTTATATTGAGTCAAGAGAGTAAAGGCAGGGCAGGATCAGACCTCCCCAGCCCCTAATCTGGCTCCCCAAGAATTAATGTATACAATTACAAAATTGCTAAAGAGCTCTGGTATTTCCTCGGTAATAATAAAATAGCAGTTAAGAGCTTCTTTGTCAAACCATAAGCTACCACCTCTTCTACTATTTCTAAAGAATACCAGTTTCCTCAATGCTCAGTGGGAAAACAAACAAAAAAACACACAATGTAGACAAAGTGTTCAACAGAGTACATGACACATAGCATGTTTTCAATGAATGTATGCAGTATCATTATATTCAGCCTAAGTATTGGCATAAAAACAAATGTATTTGCAATTTTCTCATATTTAGGGCACCAGAGAATCAGAAAGTATTATCTGAGGTAACAATACAGGCATTTTTTCAAGCCCATGTCTCTATGCCTAAATGTCCTGAAAATATTCTAATAGCTGAGAATCATCCCTATCAAAACCTTGAAATTAAAACATGCAGTCTTACTTCTTTTATCTAAGTTAATAATTTTACTCTTAAAAAGTTGTCTTTTGTATCTGTTAGATCTCAGCTTGATGCTGAAAAATTATTAGAACTTGTATGTGCATAGTACTTTAAAGTTCATAAATTTTAAAATATGTCTGCATTTAATACATATAATTCTAAATATAACTTTAAATAGGCAAGATATTATTCCTCCTCAATAGATACAATAAACTGTACCCAATGACACCCTGAGCTTCAGATGCCTACTTCCAATAGCCTTTTCATATTATAATTGTAAGCCTTAGGGTGACTTCAAATTCACCACTCACAAACCAAAACTGTTATCCCCTTTCCCTCACCCACTGTCTTAGTTTGGGTCCTCACAGAACCAGGCACCAAGGCAGGTTAGACATATAAGAGATGTATTGGAAGAAGCATCTACAAAAGATAAATGGGAGCAAACAGTCAAAGGGAGGGGAAGCTTCTTAGCCTGCTGCAAGTCTAATGCCTGTGAAAGGAGGAAAAAGAAAGGAAGCATTAGAAGAAAGGGTCTCAGACTGAAGCATGGTTCTAAGAATGATTTGGCCCAGGTGATGGAATGTCCATCAGCCAAAATATTCATTAGAAGAGTCCCACCTTCCTCAAGAATGGGCCTAGACTAGCACCCTCATCTGCTCCATCAATTCTAGCCCGTGCTAGGAGCAGATTGGGAAACATGATCTTGTAAGAACATGGTGCTGGATAGGAATGGGTAGCACTGAGTTCCCATTCAAATACACTCCCCAGAGCTGGAGATCCTAGGAGCACATTTCTGTGACTGCAACACCCACCTTAATCATCTCCTGTATTATCTAATGGAGTTACTGACTTCACAGTTCACCAAGAGCCCAGGTTATAAACCATGGATTGGTGTCTGGATCTGCCCATCCTGTACTTTCTCCATATGGTCGTGAATCTATTCCTTCATTTGTACCTCACTGGCTGCTTTAGGGTCAAATAATTTCATTCATTGTCTGGTCTATTGCAACAGACTGTTAATTAGTTCTATACAATATTTATGATCTTAAAAATTCTTTAGTTATATCCTCAGCCAAACAAGTCAGAAAAATTTTACAGTGTTTTGGGGGCCTTTCATTTCTATTCCCCAGACATGTCTCATTTAATCTTACTAACTCTTCTCTAACTTTTCTTCCATTTACCTGTTTTAGATTTATAGTTTAGATGTAATCTCTCTTATGAAATATAGGAATGACATTCTAACCCTGTTAATGCTTCCTAGTTCCCCCTACCAACTTCTTCTAGACACTGACACCAGAATCACCATTCTGAAATATAGGCCAGGTCATCCCCATAATTTTTCCTCAGTGAGTCCCTGCTTTTTCAGGGAGTAAATGAGATAACCCCTTAGCTATCATCCAATTTCCCTCATATTTTTGGTTTGGCTGACTTTTTTCAGTTTCATCTCTCACTACTCATTAAATCTACCCTACATTCTAGTACAAGATCATAGATTCCCATTCCTTCAGACGCAGGCAGATAACATAGAGGAGTAAACAAGTCAAGGTCTCGTGTAATGTAGGGTGGCTATATGAAAGTATATCTTCACTTAAAGAATGTCAAGTTCAATTTTAAAAAAACCCTTCTGTTGCCAGGTGGAAACCTCAGGTTCTACTCGGTGTGACTCGAGTTGGTCAATAACAAGAAACCAAGGAGGGAGAGCAGGAAGGCACCTTTATTTCGTTGTGCAAGGAAAGGGGTCAGTCAGAGCTGCTGCCACCAAGGCTGCTCCCCGAAGGTGAGGGGAAAAGTTACTTTTAAGGGGTTTACAAGTAGGGAATTCATACAATTTACATCAGCAACATCTTAATCATGTTACACAGGCTCAATGGGGTTTGCATATAACTTCCAAGCAAAGAAAGCAGGGTTTTAATGCAAAGCTGTGGGGGAGGAAGCCAACCAAAGGAAACAGGGTTCTAATGCAAAAGCTGCAGGGGAGCTAAGCAAAGAAAGCAGAATTCTCATGCAAAGCTACTTGAGGTAGTGGAATTTTCCACATCCTGGGGAATCTACCTTATTTCTTCATTTTCTTTTTGGACATTGGTCTTTCAGGTGCAATGATTATGCAATATAGTTCATAACTGACAAGTCACTAAATGCTAAAACAAAAATTAAGAGTGGCTTTTATGCCTCTTTTATGTGAATGTTTCCCTCAAAGGTGTTTTCCAAGATTGTCTTAACTATTGTCATTACACCTCAAAGCCCAGTTGATGTGTCTTTATAAGTCTTTGTGAGTCCACCTCCAGCTAAGTCATATTCTTTATGCTGAAGGACAGGGACTAATGGCTCCAACATTATCTCCTAAATTATTACTTTCTTTTGGTCAGAGACTGGAGATAACACATTGATAATTAATACCTGGACTTAGCTGGGCCCCAAATGGCAGTCATGGTAAGCTCTTTAAACTCATGGTGGTGGTTTTCCACTGGATACCATCTGGTTCTTCACTAGGATCTTAAGAGCAATGTTCCCATCAATTGCGTTGTTGAAGTGAGCAGACTCAGTGTACATCAACATTTTAGCCTGAATCTTTCTTAAATATGTATGACAATAGAAGATAAATTTTATTATGCCTAATAGTACCATGATGCAGACTAAGAATATTACTATTCCTTGCAATGGTGATTTAGCTCATGTATGTATTCTTGATGGCAACTAATCAAATAAATCTGGTGTTTGTAAGGGTGTTACAGTGTGTAACAAAGGAGCTTATTGTTTAATTCTATGTATGCTCTGTTTTACTTTTCCTGTGTTATTTACCTGAATACAATGAGATATTTGCCACAGTACAGATTATACTTTCTTGGGTTAACAAAAAATCTAAGACTATTTTGTTATCTCATATCACCTTGGCTGATGAGGTCAGAATTGCTGTTGTGCTTCCATCCCATTAGCAACTTCATCTGCTATTTGTCCTATAATGATTGATAAATTTCTTAAGCATTTCTCCAATTTGACTCTATCATAATATGAATTAAAACTATCAGCCTCACTTTAAGTATTGGACCAATGTGTTTCTTTTTAACATGTGTAAAAATTTAATATGGTCTTTTTAATATTTACTAGCATCATTACTATGAATATCTGAAGTTAATATTAAAATTCTCAAAGTGCGTTGCCTGTGCCTTCACCAGGAATCTAAACAAGGGATTGCCCATGTAAACTTACTGTTAGTTGAAAGGGAATCATCTAAACTTGTATGGTTGGATCCACTACACAAAAATATATATCCATAATAAGCACACAAAGTTTATCTAGAGGAAACAGAAGATATAGAAAAATTTACATGTGACAACCAAGTTTTCATTAGAGAATACATGATTACCAAGATTATACAGGATGGGCTTCTCTTGTTGGAGGTCTTCAGGTAATCTGTTTAAAACATACTAAGTGTTCTTCCTGAGGGCAAACTGCCCTTCCTTGGTTATCTATTAACAGTCATGGGTCACTTTCCTAGAATCAGAAGTAGCACAAATCTGTTCTTAGAGAGAACTAATAGGAAATCTTTGCTATTATATTTTGTAAAATCATAACTCGGATGAATTTCAGACATTTCTCTGGCTATGGTATTTACAACTTTGCTAAGTTTACCAATAAGAACTTCTAATTCAAGAGTTATAATATCTAAACCCATTAGTTAGATTACTTCGGAGAAAGTAGAACCTTAAAACATCAACAGTATTCCCACATAAAACCCACAGTATTCCTGTACTCAGTCTCAGATAGTTAATTTCTGTTCCGTCTGATTCTGGATCAGCCACAGCCTGTGAACCATCAGCTTTTACATAAGAGTTCCGGAAATCTTGACTTAGTTTAGTCACAATCCTTTACATAAGTCCATCCTTTTGTTGAGATAGTTTGGTTAAACATTTTCAGAAAGTCAGGAAAAATTTATCTGCAGATGATGAATCTTAATATGGCCATGATTAATTTATAAACATAATACTCTCAATTACAAAAATTCAAAGCCAAATGAATTCAGTTAAAAAAAATTTAGACAAAAATATTACTAAATACAATCATTAACCTTATTTTCAAAGAGTTTCAGATATAGTACATTACACAATAATTTTGAGACATAATACTGCATAGCAGGGTATACCAAGATTATCAAGTCTCTAAACACCTGAAAAGTAAATAAGAAAAAGACTTCACTGGTAAACGAAGTGAATTCCCCAGTCAAACCACTGGCTTTAACACTAGATACAAAAAAAACAAATAAGGTTGTAAACAAGTTAGTAACTAATGATAAAGTTACAACATAATATTATGGGTTTGCTGTCTAATATTAGGCAAAAACATAAGAGGAAATAATAACAGATAAATTTTAACCCAAAGAGAATCAGGTGTTTCCCTTGATTTTGTCAACATGTTCCATGTAATTTGTAACATATTAAATAAAGCATTTTAGCACTTTTCATTTATAAAATTCTTTTTTGTGTGACTTTCCATGAAGTATTCAAAGTTATCAGGAGTTTATTTATTTAACCAAAGATCTTAAAGGTAGAAACCTTAGGTTTTTTTTTTTTTTCTTCTTCTTTCTCAAGCCATGTGGCTTGGTTTTTAACTCAGGGATTTCATTCTGATAAGTGGCCAAACGTTTGTCTTTGAGGCAGATTACATGAAGAATAAATTAACCTTTCCACCAAGAAATCAAAGAAAGTTTTATTTTAGTAGTGAGAAACCAAATTCTTTGTTTCATATATTATTTAACGTTGAAACTCCTAAAAATCACTTAAATTAAATCATTAAACTTTAGTCAGTTGGATAAAACTTTTGACCATATCAAATAAATTTCTTTTTAATAAACCTCTTAAACATCTTTGTTCCATATCTCTTATCCTTTAAAATGGCAAAAATTAACATCCTCATTAGCAGACCCAAATAATATATATATATCACCTTTCTATGTGCCATAAAAAGCAAAACATATAAACCTAAATTACAATGAATATCTATTTACTCAATTTAATATCGGTAAGTAACCAAAAGGTCTTGGAAATTATTTTAAGCTTGTATACTGTAAAGCATAACTGTTGAAATGAAGTTTGTTTAAACATTCAAAGTTTTTATTCAACTTTTACTATTTCTCATATTTTCCCAATCTAAATTTAGGCCTTAAGGATTTTATTAACTGGCTTCGGAAATCACAAACTTCTGCTCAACTGACAAATTCATTGATATGAATATAACCATAAGTCTCTGGCTAGGGTTGGAAATATTTTTCCAGTCCGTTTCAGGTCTGTCTCATTGTGATTTCTATTTTTTTTTTGGCGGGGGGGAAGGGCTTCTTGGTGTTCCCCTACAATAGAGAGAACTTGCTTACAATTCTTTTATGATTGAAATCTACCTAATTTTTGGTAACTGTAGTAAAGCAGCACTTTTTTCTTATTTTCTTCTGTCCCTACTTCGTTGGAAGAGGTCTTTCAAAAACTTCCCTGGAGCTATATGACTTCAGAGACTGGGGGCTTGGGCTCTCCTGACTTATGGAAAACAAGATGGGGTTATCCCAATTCTCTTACGTACGTTCAAGTTGACCTAGGCATTTTGAAGGGTTATCTACCCAGTAAATACCAAAGCTCTTTAGCAATTTGGTAAATGAATCCATCAATTCTGGGCTAGCAAAACTGGGGGCTGGGGAGGTCTGATACTTCCCCTCCCTCACTCTCTTAACTTAATTCACAGAAAAAAAAAAAAATGGGTTCTAAATAAAACTTATTAACTTGCCAGACAGAGCCTCAAGTGGAGGAATATTAGATCTTTTGACAAAAACTAAACATCAAGAAAAAGTTGCCCAAAAAGGAAAAGACAGGACAACACAAATAAAAGCTCATTTTCCCAAAGTGGTCACTGAAATTCCAAATTACTGCTAGTATATTCAGTTTATAATGTTTTTAAATATGAACCCTAAACTAGTGTCTCAGTAGCAGGAGAAAATCCAGGATTATTCATCAAAATATTAAACTCTAAGGTTCAAGCTTTTGATTTTCTTTCTTTTGAATTTAATTAATTCTGCTGGCTAGAGACCTAGTCTCTTATTTTAGACCCTTAATATACTAGTTCCTTTAACTAGAAAGTATTTTAAAGTAGCTACTGATGATTTTTTACTGATGATTTTAGTTTTAACATTGTGATTCTTTTTCGAGAAACTATATCATAAAACAGATACTGAGCTACCATTTCTCCCTGTGAGTTTCATTAATACAGGACAGAAGCTAATATTTCCCCTTGAGAATCTGGCAAAACAGAGCACCACTTCCCAGGTTTTTTCTAGTGCTTTAGCCTGTCTTGTGACCAGCTTATCCTGTCACAAGAGTCTTTAACACTTCTGATGTGCACCCGTGACTAACCTAATGATTTTATTGGTTGACCCACACCTGAATTTTGTGGCTTATAATGATCCAGACTCTGAAAATAGAATTACCTCTTTAATCTTTCAAGCGCCTGAACCGGACACTAAACTGCAGTTCACTAAAAGAGTAAATGTCACTGTTAATCAAACAAGCAAAAATCTAAGAAAGATTCTCCTTAATCAAGCAACCGGTTTTCAAAACAAATACGCCAAACAAAACTTAAGAGAACAAAAAGAGTAAGCAAAAGCTGGTTTTCCGGGAGCACTCACCCCATCAGTGTCGAAGGGATATGGAGTGTGAACACGTGGGTCCAGAAGATAGGACCTCTCTTTGCCGGTTTCTGCTGCATCGTCCAGCTCTCCTTGAGGTCAACTGGATTCATGGCTTTAGAATCCTTGCAATGGCTTCACCTTGTAGGGTGAAATTACCACAAAGTTTAGTAAAGCAAAAAGAAAGGTTTTATTCAACATATAATTAAAGAGGAAAAAGCAAGATAGACAAGCATGCTGCCAGAGCCATGTCTGTCCTAGTCTCTTTTCCAAGTTCTTAAGGATATATCTTAGGGTGCTGCATTCCAGGATCCCTTGAACATCTCTGATTCTTCAGACATACACACACACAACCTAATCTGGTACACCAACCTAACAGGTAACTACAGCCTTTTATGCCCTCAATGGTCAATTTCTCCCTCTTCTTGGGACTCTTCTGAGGCCTTACCTAGGAATTACCCTGTTATTTACCAAATAACCTCAGATAACTAATTCCCTTAACAGTCAATTCCACCTCCTTCCTGGGACTCTTCTAAGGCCTTACCTAGGAATTAACAAATATCCCAGGCATATTTCATGCCTCTGATGGAGGATTTACCACTGGTCCAAGGTAGATCAGATTCCAGAGCTGCTCCAAGGTCTCCAGGAGAAATCTCCTGGTGGTACCAGACATTGGGGCTGATCTGTTGTTCATTCCACCTCAGGAAATGAGCAGACGTCTCCTGGCTGGTTCGCCAGAAAGGTTACCAGGTGGAAACTCCAGGTTCCGCTAGATGTGACTCAATTGGCCAATAAATAAGAGATGGAGGTGGGAGAGCAGGAAAGGCACCTTTATTTCATTGCACAAGGAAGGGAGTCAGTTGGAGCTGCTGATGACAAGACTGCTCCCTGAGGGTGAGGGGAAAATTTACTTTGAAGGGATGTACAAGTAAGGAGTTCATACAAATTATGTCAGCAACATTCTTAATCATACTTTGTAGGCACGATGGGGTTTACATATAACTTCCAAGCAAAGAGAGCAGTATTTTAACACAAAGCTGTGAGGAAGGAAGTCCAGCAAAGGAAACAGGATTCTAAGGCAAAAGCTGCCAGGCAAGCTGAGTAAAGAAAGCAGAGCTCTGATGCAAAGCTGCTTGAGGTAGTGGAATTTTCCGCAGCCTGGGAAATCTGTCTTATATATGTTTATGTGGAAGATAAGATAGAAAACTTAGGAGGCAGTGAGTTTATGTTAATGGGAAGGATCAACTTGGAAAAGGAGGGTCAGAATTATTGCATAACTGAATTGTATGTGTAGAAACTGTTGAATTGGTATATTTTCTGCTGTGTATATTCTCAACCACCACAACAAAAATCTCTCCGTTGTCAAACAGAACATGTTTCTGAGGCAAAGGTCCTCCCAGATGGCAAATTGGTATGTGCTGTGGGCTTTATCCTGAGAACCAATAGTGAAGGAAACAGAGATGCTAGTGGGGAGAATAAATGCCAGGGACCGATGAACATTCTGGAGAGTTGAGGATCTAAAAGTTGCCTTTGTCTGGTGTGAGGAAGGAGGTGAAGCAAGAGACAGGGCACAGACAGGGCAAAACTTTTATACAATTTGTACTTGCCTTTCACCAATGTCGCAATGAGAAAATGTTCACCTGACCTCTTTGTGGAAATCTGTAGCAGCTGCTAAACACTGTTGACATTTTTGTTCTCTGAGAAGCATCAGAGCTTCTAAAGATACTGTTGAGGTCTACATATTGATAAAAACAGATGTAAGCGGACCTGCTTCCTTTGGGCATTCACGCTCTACCTTTGTTCTTCCAAACCGCTAAACAATTGATTTACGACATAATGGGGTTGATTCTACCCTTTTCTGTTTTATCTTGAGAATATAATGCTTTAGAGGGAAAATTTTGAATACAGGAATAACCTTGGGAGATGCAAACCCTTAAGGTGCTCAGCTGCTTATTGAAATGTAGGAGATCCACTCAAAAGTACCTGGGAATAAAGGCCTGGTGATCTATTTCTATAAAAGCAGACATTGAAAACTCTATGGAACACAGTTTTACTCTGACACATACAAGGCCACCATGAGTCAGAGTTGACTCAAGGCAACTGTTTTTTGTTGTTGTTTATTTCCTCAAACGGACTAATTTGGTACAGATTAGATCCTGACCACTGATGGCCCTTTCCTTAAATGCATCGTAAGACAATGTGATGATAATACGGAGGAATATGAACTAACAGACCAAAATATCTAAACAAATGAGAAAATAAAATTACTTTATAAGTAGACAGTACAAAGCATCAGAATGAAAAAAAAATTTGTAAAGAACAAGGAATTTTTAATATAATTATACTGAAGGAGATAAAAGAAATATCAGCAATATAACAAAAACAAGATCACAAAGAGAACTATTTTTTTAAATAGTTTATTTTTTTGTTATTTTTGAAAATATACATGGCATAACATATACCAATTCAACAATTACTACATGTACAATTCAGTGACCATTTATTACATTCTTCAAGTTCTGCAACCATTCTCATCCTCCTTTTCTGAATTGTTCCTCCCCCATTAAAATAAACTCACTGCCCCCTAAGCTTCCATCTAAACTTTTGAGCTGCTATTGTAAATTTGATCCCATATAGATAGTTCTTAAAAGAGCATAATGCTTAAGGCATTTTTATTAGTTAAGCTAAACTATTGTTTGGTTTTAAGAAGACTTTAGGGGATATTTTTGGTTTAAGTATTAAAGATTTTCTCAGGATAATAGTTTTGGGATTCATCCAGCCTCAGTGGTACCAGAAAGATTGGATTCCATGAGAATTTTAAATTATTTTCAGCATTTTCCCCTTTTTGATCAGGGTTCTTCTACAGTAACTGTAGCTATGCACCATCCAGTTCTGTCATGGTAAAGGAGGCAGTTGTTCACGGAGGCAATTAGCTACGCATTGCATTTCTTCTTCCTATTCCTGACTCTCCTTTTTCCTCTGTTGCTCCAGGCAAATAGAGGCCAGTTGTGCCTTGGATGTCTACTTGCAAGCTTTTAAGACCCAGGCATTATGCAACAAACTAGGAGGTAGAAGAGAAGCATCAAATATTATATTAGGCCTATTAACCAAGATGTTTATTTTTTACACAAAAAAATACAATAGTTGGAAAATAGCTGGATAGATTATAAATGGAATAAGTAGATGGATACAACTGAAATATGAGTTTGCAATTCCAACCAACCAACCCGTTGCCATCTAGTTGACTCGACTCATAGTGACCTTATAGGATAGGGTAGAACTGCCTCATAGGGACGCCAAGGCTGTAATCTTTACGGAAGCAGCCTGCCACATCTGTCTCCTGTGGAGTGGCTAGTGGGTTCGAACCACTGCCCTTTCGGTAGTAGCTGAGCACTTAACACATGCGGGGATCCTTTCTGAAACATTACAACCGTTGAAAACCCTATAGAGCTACTTCCGAAAGATCACAGTCACTGAAAATCCTATGGTGCACGGTTCTACTCTGAAACACATGTAGTCACGGAGTCAATTCAACAGCATTTCATTTAAGTGTTTATTTATGATCGACATTTAAAAAAAAAAAAAAAACTTTTACCAATGCCATGTTTTGAGGAAAAAAAAAATTGATAAAATGGGAAATTTTTTTTTCTGTTGATTTTAAATCAACACTTAAACTAAATGCCATTGAATCAATTCTGACTCTGCAACCACATGCGTTTGAGAGTAAACTGTGAACCACAGGACTTGCACTGACTGGTCTTTTGGAAATAGCTTCATATCTGCTGCAAAAAAGCCTCTTTAAAGTGTTAAAACTAAAAATGTCTCTTTGACGACTAAGGTGCCCCTGACCCAAGCCATTGTATTTTCAATGACCTCACGTACAATGCAAAAGTTGCACAATGCATAAGGAAGACTGGAGAAGAATTACGGTGTTGGTGAAGAACATTGACTATGTCACGGATTGCCAGAATAACAAAAAATTCTGCCTTGGAAAAAGTACTCCAGAGTGCTTCTTAGAAGCAAGGATGGTGAGACTTTGTCTCAGGTATTTAGAGGGACCGTTCCCTGGAGAAGGACAGAACGCTTGATAAAGTAGTTCAGTGAAAGAGAAGAAGACCCTTAATGAGACGGATTGACACAGTGGCTGCAACGATGAGCTCAAGCATAGCAACAATTGTGAGGCTGACACAGGACCCAGCAGTGTTTGGTTTTGTGGTACATAGTGTCTTTATGAGTTGGAACCAACTCAATCAATGGCACCTAACAACAACAACATGGCTTAAGAAAGACATTTATCCTTCTGTTTGATTTGTATTTCCACCTAGTTCATCCTTAAACCAAGGATATATCCTTTTGGGAGATCACAACTGGCCTCCTGTGTCAGGAGTCCCTCTCACAGATATCCCCTAGATTAATGATTTATTAGGATAACTCACAGAACTCAGCGTACAGGCTCATGGCTATCATTTATTACAACAAAAGGATACACGTAATCAGCAAAGGTAAAAGGTGCATGGGGCAAAGTCTGGAGGAAACCAGGCACACGCTTACAAGTCTTCTCTCCCAGTGGAATCACACAAGACGTCCTTAATTTTTCCACCAACTAGTTGTGACAACATGTGTGAAATATTATGTGCCATGGAAACACATTAGAGACTTAGTGGCCAGAATTTATTGAGCTTGCTCAAATAGACACACTTTGCCTAGAACAAAATCAAAATTCTAGCTTTCAGAAGCAAACAAGTATTCAGCCTAAACCATATAGTTTGTACACACAGTTTAAGCACAATGAACCATTCTTACCAGTTCTGGGAATGCTCAGAACCTTCCAGAAATCCAAGTTCCCATACTCCATCAATGGGCTAATCTTTCACCAATATCATTTTAAGGATTGCAGCCTCAGTTCTGCTATGTTAACACAACTCCTCACTTCCAGCAGTACCTTTGTGTATTACTACTCTTGCATCCTGCAAAACCTTGAAATCTAAATCTCAATGTCATCTGGGTTAAAAAAAAAAAAAAGTCTTTTAGGGAAAGCCTGATTTACACTTCCCTTTTTTTTTTTTTTAATTTTTGCTGTGCCTTAATTTTTGGTGTGGGAGGATTGCTTATTTCCCTGGAAGATAAACATTTTAGATTTTTCATATTTTATTCAATATTTTTAGGTTTTTAAAAAAAATCAAATAACTCATCTGTCAGGCTGGAGTCTCTGGGTGGCACAAACTGCTGAGCACTCAACTAGTAGCCAAAAGTTAGGTGGTCCAAGCTCACTCAGTGGTGCCCGGGAAGACAGCCCTGGGGATCTGCTTCCAAGAGATCACAGCCTTGAAAATTCTATGGAGCAGTTCTACTCTGCACACGTGGGGTCGCTATGAGTCAGAACTGACTTAAGGACAACTAACAACAACAACTACATCTGTTAGACTAAAGAACATAAAAATCTGTACCACTTTTTAAATAAAACATGTACAATTTGTTTAATGGCTTAGGTTAATTATCCATAGTCACGTTCGCATGCAGGGTTTTTTTTAGAAAATGTCCTCAGGATGAACAGTAGGCAAGGAGAAACACTGAACTGAGATGAAGTCATGCAAATGCTTCATCTGACTGTACTTTGATCTGGGATGGCCCTTCAGGGCTGTCTCAGTTGTGGTAAAGGGCCTGGCTTGTTATATACGGTCATCTTCCAGCATTAGATAAAGCTCTCCCAGGATGGAAGCAGGGACATGGCCAAGGTCACTCTCTTGAGCTTAAAGTCTGAGAGAGGGACCAAGTTGAGAGTTGCCAGACAGTTATATCTGAGTAGCAGAATTAGTTCTTTCATCCTGGAGGGGGGAAGCTAGGCAGTACATCAATACATTCACTGTAGTCTTTTAAGAAAACCAACATAAATAAGAGACTTACTTTGAAGTTACTTATAACATTTTTTCTGATATTAATATATTGAAGGTGTGGTTAAATAGAAGATAAATTTATTTTATATTTTGCTTTCAACTTTTTTGTTATTATAATTAGCCAAAGTTTGCATCATTGCCACTATCGATGCTATTATTTTTCTGGTTAGCAATTATGTTTTTAACTACAAATGCAATATTTCTGTGGATTGATCAAATTAACTGTTTACTTCCAAATTCAGTGCTAGTATATAGTATCTATTATTTCATTAAAATTTTACTGTATACTAAGTACTCCATTGTTGCTAATGGGAAACTGCTTGGGTTTGTGAAATAAATAGAATTTAAATAACACAGTACTAAATGCTTGAAATTATTTTCTATATGGTGACTCAACTCTTCTACTCTTTCCCCTATGAACACTACTGATAAGCCTTCCCTTGTTTGGCATGTTGCAACACCCATGTTACTTACCCTTCACTTGATGCAAAAGCAACCATAAACTTATCAGAAATTAGCACATGAAAATCACATGGCTGTTTGATATTCACCCAGATAATCTCCAATTTGTGGGTTTATGTGCACTTTCTCACTTTAAACACAAATATGAGGTGCATTCATTCAAATTGTGGCTCACTGAAGAATATAATACATACCTTGAGAAAGAAAACAGTAGTCTATTTTCCCTAGGCTTACAGAACATCAAGGAATTTCCAATTTCATGAAGTGCTTGTCAGCTAATTTTAAACTCAGTCACAGTAGTTGTAGGAAAAAGCCTCTGAAGGAACCACCTTAATTAGCCTTCCTGCCGTTTAAAAAAGGCTGATGACTATTCCTTTGCTAAATTTACTTAATTCTGTCTCAGGGATTTTGTAGACCTTAACAGATGAGCATTTCAAGACCTATCCTAAAGTACAACACTCTCAGTGATAGGATAATATTCATACGCCTACAAGGAAGACTAGTTAATAGGACTATTATTCAAAGTAACCCACCAATCACTAATGACAAAAATGAAGAAATTAAAGATTTTTATCAGTTTCTGAAGTCTGAGATTGATCAAACATTTAATTAAGATGAATTGATAATTACAAGTGGTTGGAATGCAAGAGTTGGAAACAAGAAGGATTGGTAGTTGGATGACAGAGACCAGATGACAGAATTTTGCAAGACAAAGACTTCTTCATTGCAAACACCTTTTTTCAGCAACATAAACGGTGACTACATGTAGCTCTCACCAAATGGAATTCACAGGAATTAAGACAACTATATCTGTGGAAAGATACGGTGAAAAAGCTCGATATCTTCAGTCAGAACAAGGCCGACCGTGAAGCAATGAACTTGCTCATATGCAAATTAAAGTTGAAGCTGAAGAAAATTAAAACAAGTTCATGAGAGCCAAAGTGTGACCCAGCTGAATTTAGAGACCACCTCAAGAATAGATTTGATGCATTGAACACTAATGACCAAAGACCAGACGAGTTGTGCAATGACATAAAGGATATCATACATGAAGAAAGCAAAAGGCCATTTAAAAGACAGCAAAGAAAGACAAGATGAAAATGGTTGTCAGAAGAGACTCTGAAAGTTGCTCTTGAATGTCAAGTAGCTAAATTAAAATGAAGAAATGATGAAGTCAAAGAGCTGAACAGAGTATTTCAAAGGGCAGCTGAAGAAGACAAACTAAAATATTATAATTAAGTGTGCAAACAGCTGGAGTTAGAAAACCAAAAGGGAAGAACACACTCAGCAATTCTCAAGCTGAGAGAATTGGAAGAAAAATTCAAGCTTCTAGTTGAAATGTTAAGGGATTCTATGTGCAAAAACTGAATGAGGCAGGGAACATCAAAAGAAAACGGAAGGAATACACAGTCACTGTGCCAAAATAAATTGATCAACTTTCAATTGTTTCAGGAGATAGTACATGATCAAAAACCAGTGGTATTGAAGGGAGAAGTCCAGTTGCATTGAAGGCATTAGTGAAAAACAAGGCTCCAGGAAACGACAAAATATTAATTGAGATGCTTCAACAAATGGATGCAACCCAGAAAGCACACACTCGACTTTACTGAAAAAATTGGAAGACAGCTACCTGGCCAACCGACTGGAAGAGATCCTTATTTGTGCCCATTCCAAGGAAGGGTGATCCAACAGAGTGTGGAAATTATTGAATATCATTAATATCACACACAAGTAAAATTTTGCTGAAGATCATTCAAAAGTGGCTTCAGCGGTATATTGACAGGGAACTGCCAGAAATTCAATCCAGATTTAGAAGAGGAAGTAGAACAAGAGATATCATTGCTGACATCAGATGGATCCTGGCTGAAAGCAGAAAATTCCAGAAAGATGTTTACCTGTGTTTCATTGACTATGCAAAGGCCTTTGACTGTGTGGATCACAACAAATTGTGAATAACATTATGAAGAATGGAAATTCCAGAACACTTAATTGTACTCATGAGGAACCTGTACACAGATCCAAAGGCAGTTGTTCGAACAGAACAATAGGATACTACATAGTTAAGCATCAGGAAAGGTGTGCTTCAAGGTTGTGTCCTTTCACCATACTTATTCGTTCTGTATACTGAACAAGTAATCTGAGAAACTGGATTGTGTGAAGTAGACCGTGGGATCAGGATTGGAGAAAGGCTCATTAACATATTTTGAAACACAGATGACAGAATCATGCTTGCTGAAAGTGAAGAGGACTTGAAGCAGTTACTGATGAAAATCAAAGACTACATCCTTCAGTATGGATTACACCTCAACACAAAGAAAACAAAAATCCTCACAACTGGACCAATAAGCCACATCGTGATGAACAGAGAAAAGATTGAAATTGTTAAGGATTTCATTTTACTTGGACCCATAGTCAACACTGATGTAAGCAGCAGTCAAGAAATCAAATGACACATTGCATTGGGTAAATCTGCTGCAAAAGACTTGTTTAAAGTGTCAAAAAGCAAAAATATCATTTTGAGGACTGAGCGTGCCTGACTGAAGCCATGGTATTTTCAATTGCCTCATATGTATGCAAAGCTGGACAATGAATAAGGAAAATTGAAGAAGAATTGATGCATTTGAATTATATTGTTGGCAAAGAATATTAAATATACCGTGGACTGCCAGAAGAACAAACAAATCAGTCTTGGAAAAAGTACAGCCAGGATACTCCTTAAAAGCAAGGATGGAGAGACTTTGCCTCAGGTACTTTGGACATGTTATCGGGAGGGATCAGTCTCTGGAGAAGGACACCATGCTTGGTAAAGTAGAGGGTGAGCAAAAGAGAGGAATCCCTAAATGAGATGGATCGACATAGTGGCTGAAATAATGCGCCCAAACATAGCAAGGATGGTGAGGATGGCGCCAGACTGGCCAGTGTTTTGATCTGTTGTACACAGGTTGCTATGAGTCAGAATCGCCCTGGTGGCACCTAATAACAACAATAGATAAGCACTACTAGTAGTAATAGTTTGAGGGCTGGAAGGTGTTATGGATTGAATTCGGTCTCCCCCCAAAATATATATTTTGAAGTCCTAGTTCCTTTACCTATCAATGTGATCCTGTTCGAAAACAGGATTTTTCTTTCATTATGTTAATAAGGTCATAATGAAGTGGGATCTTAAACCTAATCCCTCCTGATTGCTATCTTACAGATGTAGATACAGACACAGAGGTATACACGCGTGAGAGAAGACTCCTTATGACAGAAGCAGATGTATCTATAAATTGCAAAGGAATGCCAAAGTTTGCTGGGAGCCACCAGAAATTGAGAGAGACCTTCAGAAGAAATCAATAAAACGGAAACCATGTTTTGAACTTTTAGCCTCCTGAATTGTGAGAAAATAAACTTCTGTTCTTTAAAGCCTCCCAGCACCCAGTTTGTGATTGATTGATTGATTGATTGACTGACTGACTGATTGATTGATTTTTTATGGCATCTCTTGGAGGCTAAGACAGGAAGAAAAAGAAAGTGCCAGATTATTCATGCTGCCTGACTGCAGGAAGCTGAAGGTTCTAGGAGGTGGGACTCAAGTGGTAAAGGCTTGGGGGGTGATGACAGAACACAACAAATACATACTTTATCCACTTCATTATCTTACCTAGGAATAGTCTTGCTGGTCACAATTTTCATATCTAGAGGCAAGGGATAAAAATAGGAAAGGGACCCCTCTTTGAGTTGGAAGAAGAAATTTTTTTTGGTAGCAGAAATGTATCCGTACCAGAAAAATTTTCTACTCCCCCTTTCTTTCTCTACATTTAGTTTTATTTTCTCAGCGTTCAGCTGGTCTAATAATTACCTAACAAGGATACTTACAAAATGAAACAAACAAGCGTAGCCCTGCTGGTGCAGTGGTTAAGAGACTGCTAACCAAAAGACTGGCAGTTTGAGTCCACCAGTTGCTCCTTGGAAACCCTATGGAACAGTTTTGCTCTGTCCTATAGGGTTGCCGTGAGGTGGAATCAACTTGACGACAACAGGTAGATAGCAAGTAGATTCTAGAAGCAAGTGGATGGAGGCTGTTAACGATAATTGTATATGCTTCCAAGCATTTATTTACATTCCTTAAAAAAAAAAAAAAAAGCAAAACCATGAACTTCTTTGTGTAAGTATAAACACCTGTCGTCTAATTTGAGCTTAATATGGGACATGAAAGTGTTTATAAGAGTGTATGTTTTTAAGTTTTTAGAGTTTATCACAATTTTAAGAATCTTCGAGTGTTTATTTAATTGGTTTAAAGTTTTAAGAAGCGTAAAAATAACTGAACTGAATTGAACTGAGAAAACATAGATGAAATACTAATAAAACATTAGAGAACAGATTGAATAAAATATTAGACTGAAATAAAACTCTTGTGTTAACAAACAGGGCAGAGAACGTTGAAGGTGGAGACGATTGGAAAGAAAACGAGTGGAATGCCAGGTGTTAATCAATTAGAAGTTGGAATCAATGTGAACACCTCAGAGTCAGGCTGTGCATGTCCCCTGGGATCGGTGTGGTGCACAGAATACTGTGCCCACTTGCACGTGCTTCTCACTTCCTTTATCTATTGGTTTCAAATTCAATGTCCTATGTGGTTACTCTTTTCAAAAGACTACTAATATGTTGCTAAATAGACTTTTATCTTCACAAACTGGTGTGTTAAGGTTTTGACCATTAAATTCATTAGTAATTTAACAAAAGGTATCCCTAACTTCTTAACTAACCAACGTTAATATTTACTAGAACGGCCAGTTGGTGCTAGCAACAGATAACATTGAAAAGGACGAAAGATAGTGATATTACTGAAGTATAGAAATAAAAAAAAAAAAGGTAGTAATTAGTGATTGAACACTCACTGTGCTAAATACTCAGCTTACACCAAACCAAACCCGTCACCGTTGAGCTGATTCCAAGTTACAGTGACCCCATAGGACAGAGTAGAACTGCCCCATAGAGTTTCTAAGGAGCACCTGGTGGGTTTGAACAGCCAACCTTTTGGTTAGCAGCCATAGAGCTTAACCACTACGCCACCAGGGTTTCCTCAGCATACTTAAGTGGTATTAAATCATCCCTCTCATCCTTCGAGATAGGTAAACATTTTCTGTTTATAAATGAGAACTCTTGAGATTCAAAAGCTAAATGGTTTTTGCATAATCAGAATGGTGATAAGAGAAGGGAACAGATTCCAGGCTAGCTTTCTTCAATTCTGACAGATGTCATTGAGAATAAATCAGATAAATTTCCCCAGATAAATACAAGGCAGCAGGGAAGACAGAAAAGGAATAGCAGGTGAATTTTAATAACTAGTAATTAGAAGTTGCTCAAACTCACCCTTAGACTTAGTGGACAGTCACCTTGCATACCCCGAAAGGCACTTCCTTGACCTCTTCAGCTTTAGTGTGCACTTATTTTAGTAATATGTAGCCTATGAGAGATTTGGGATGAGGAGAGGGCAAGAAAGGACCGGAAGATGGCTCTTTTTCCTGGAAACCACGACCCACTGAATCTCACTGCACAGTAATGGCAATGATTCAGGATTAATACTTAGCCTTCCAATATAGATGTGTGTACACGCGTCTGTTTCCTCTGGGCCCTTTGCTGGTCATAAGTATATGCCATTTTAATAGCTTGATTTCAAACTCCTACAGGGATGTGATTTTATAGTATATTATGCAGTTTCTGCCTATTGAGTCTTGAACAAAACAGGCAACTAAATGTCCAATGAAAGATGACAGATATCTAATCAATTTATAAGCATGGAAATACAAAAGTGAATTGGAAAAAACACAGCTTAAGAGCAGCAACAGATCAAAGAAGAAGGAAAGAAAGAAAGAAGGAAGGAAGGAAGGAGAAAGAATTAAAGAAAGTTAATTTCCTCTGAACCAAAGACCGTTGCTTGGAAGATCTGAGATGACACTATCCAAAAAACACGCTGGAGAGAGTGTGGAAAGGGAAATGTCAACCCCTTTGGAAATATACTTACCCCAGATTGTAGTGACATGGAAGCAAAATTGTGGGTTTGGTTTATCAAAAGATTCCAATACTTAAAGCTAACCCTCCTTCTAACCCACTCTTTGGGTTAAAAGATATTTACCTTTTTTTTTGTCTGTATGCCCTCAACAGGATGAATTGACAAAATGGCTGCAACAATGAGCTCAAACATAGCGATGATTGCAAAGATGGCATAGGACTGGGCAACACTGTCTTGCAGTGTTTTACATAAGGTCTGTATGAGTGGGAATGAATCCATAGCATCTAACAATAACAACTATATATATATATATATATAAATAAAACAGCATCTAACAGCAATGTATATATATACATTCAAAATCTAAAATAAAAATTGATTTTAATATTAGCCTACTTTTTTATTTCTAATCAAATCACTCTTCTGAGCTATTACTCTCCCCTAAGCATTTTTAATAACAATTTTCTAGGAGAATTTTAGTGACATAATTTTCTTCAAAATGAAATAATTTGGGAAAAGTAAGACACTTTGCAATTTTTAAAGAAGCCACTAGATGTGAGCTTCCTTTTTTGTGTCTAACAAAAATGAGCACAGAGACATGCCAAGATTTTTCGTTGGTCACTTTATAAAATTCAAATTCAGATTCCAGAAACTTTGAGCTTGCAATTAAGGACATAGAAAGCAGGGCCAGTATTGTCTGTCAGCTGTTTTCCTGTGGGTTCACTTGTTTGCATTACAATTTGAAGTAACTCAATGTTATCCATAATTTGTTATGATCCACACAATTGAATGCCTTTACATAGTCAATAAAACACAGGTGTACATCTTTCTGGTGTTCTCTGCTTTCGGCCAGGATCCATTTGGCATCAGCAATGATATCCCTGGTTCCATGTCCTTTTCTGAATCAGCTTGAATTTCTGCCAGTTCCCTGTCAATATACTGCTGCAACTGCTTTTGAATGGTCTTCAGCAAAATTCTGCTTGTGTGTGATACTAATGATATTGTTTGATAATTTCTGCATTTGGTTGGTTCACTTTTCTTTGGAATGGGTATAAATATGAATCTCTTCCATTCGGTTGGCCAGGTAGCTGTCTTCCAAATGTTTTGGCATAAAAAAGTGACCACTTCCGGTGCTGCACCCCTTTGTTGAAACATCTAAATTGGTATTCCGTCAATTCCTGGAGCCTTGTTTTTGGCCAATGCCTTCAGTTCAGCTTGGACCAGTTTCTTCAGTACCATTGGTTCCTGATCATATGCTATCTCCTGAAATGGTTGAATGTTGACCTATTCTTTTTGGTATAGTGACCCTGTGTATTCCTTCTATCTTCTCTTGATGCTTCCTGCATCATTTAATATTTTCCCTATAGAATCCTTCAATATTGCAACTCGAGGCTTGCATTTTTTCTTCAGTTCTTTCAGCTTGAGAAATGACAAGCATGTTCTTCCCTTTTGGTTTTCTATCTCCAGGTCTTTGTACATGTCATTATAATACTTTGCTTTGTCTTCTTGAGCCACCCTTTGAAAACTTCTCTTTTGCTCTTTTACTTCATCATTTTTTCCTTTTGCTTTAGCTACTTGACGTTCAAGAGCAGGTTTCAGAGTCTCTTCTGACATCCCTTTTGGTCTTTACTTTCTTTCCTCTCTTTTTAATGACCTCTTGCTCCCTTCATGTATAATGTCCTTGCACAACTCACCTGGTCTTCAGTCATTAGTGTTCAAGACATCAAATCCGTTCTTGAGATGGTCTCTAAATTCAGATGGGATATACTCACGATCGTACTTTGGATCTTGTAGATTTTTCTAATTTTCTTCAGTTTCGACTTGAACTTGCATATGAGCAATTGATGGTCTGTTCCACAGTCAGCCCCTGGCCTTGTTCTGACTGATGATATTGAGTTTTTCCAACATTTCTTTCCACAGATGTAGTCAATTTGATTCCTGAGTATTCCATCTAGCCAGGTCTACTTGTATAGTTGCTGTTCATGTTGTTGAAAAAAGGTATTTGCAATGAAGAAGTCATTGGTCTTGCAAAATTCTATCATGTGATCTCTGGCATCATTTCTATCAGCAAGGCCATATTTTGAAACTAACCATCTTTCTTTTTTGTTTCCAGCTTTTGCATTCCTATCACCAGTAATTATCATCGTATCCTGATTAGGTGTTCAATCAATTTCAGGCTATAAAAAGTTGGTAAAAATCATCAATTTCTTCATCTTTAGCCTTAGTGGTTGGTCCATAAATTTGGATAATAGTTGTATTAACTAGTCTTCCTTGTAGGCAAATGGATATTATTCTATCACTGACAGCGTTATACTTCAGGATAGATCTTGAAATGTTCTTTTTGACGATGAATGCAATGCCATTCTTCTTCAATTTGTTGTTCCCAGCATAGTAGACCATATGACTGTCTGATTCAAAACGGCCAGTATCAGTAGATTTCAGTTCACTAATGCCTAGAATATCAATGTTTATGCGTTCCATTTCATTTTTGATGATTTCTAATTTTCTTAAATTCATAGTTTGTACATTTGACATTCCAATTATTAATGGATTTTGCAGCTATTTCTTCTCATTTTGAGTTATGGTACAACAGCAAATGAAGATCCTGAAAGCTTGACTCCATCCACATCATTAAGGTCAACTCTACTTTCAGGAGGCAGCTCTTCCCCGCTCGTATTTTGAGTGTCTTCCAACCTGAGGGGCTCATCTTTTGGCACTATATCAGACAATGATCTGCTCCTATTCATAAGACCCTCACTGGCTAATTCTTTTCAGAAGTAGACTGCTGGGTCCTTCTTCCTAGTCTGTCTTAGTCTGGAAGCTCAACTGAAACCTGTCTACTGTAGATGACCCCGCTAGTATTTGAATACTGGTACTATAGCTTTCAGCATCGCACCAAAACATAAACCACTACAGTATGACAAACTGACAGATACATGGGGGAGATGTTTTTACAAAAAAAAAAAAAAAAAATTTATAGTCTTGTATTAAATACAAGTGAGTAGAAATTAAAATTTTCTTATTAACCACGGACTGTGATTGGCTCCCTTGCTAAATTATATGACTAGGCCGTTGAGGGAGTGAGTGAGGGTTTTTATTTTATATGCCTGTCCTCCATCCTGGAAGAAAGTATTATTATTCCTGTATGCTAAACTGATTGAGCAATCTGGAGAGTTATATGTTGATGTTAGCAGTGTTAGCCCCCCTACATTTAGAACGATTCACATTTAGCATCATGCTCAACTGTCATTACATGGGCTAAAAATTAATGTTTATGGATGGAGTCATAAACCTACCATGAGATTATTTTCTTCATATGTACCTCATATCTAATCACATAGATCTCTAGAAAGTTTGATTGTTGATTGTTCCTTTTTTCTTCCATTTCCTTTCTTCTTCTTTCCTTCCGTCCATTCCTTCCTTCCTCCTTTCCTCCCTTTCTTCCTTCCACTTTTTATCTTCCTTCCTTCTTTCCTTCATTTCTTTCTTATTCAGGGAATACATTTTAGTGGGATGCATAATAAACCAGTTGCCATAGCATTGAGTCTAGCTTATGGTGACCCCATATGTGTCAGCGTAGAACTGTGTGCCATAGACTTTGCAGTGGTTGGGTTCTTGGAAATAGGTTAACAGTTCTTTCTTCTAGAGTGCCTCTGAGTGGACTTGAACCTCCAACCCTTCAGTTAGCAACCAAGTGCATTAACTTTCTAAACTACCTGGGGGCTCTGGGGTGCATAATAATGTGTAGTTAATTCCCTTGGTTTGAATTCTGACTCCACATTCATTAGTTGAATGAACTTTTACATATTGTTTAATCACTACAAATTTACAATTACCCATGAGGGTAATGGAAGTTACAAAAGTGGATTATTATGTGGATTAAGTGAAATGACATATTTTAAGCACTTAGAACATTGTCACATAGTATGCTATTATTAATTTAACCAGTGTGTACAAAGTGCAAATATATTGTAAGCACTGTGCTATAATAATGAGAAATTGACAAGGTATGTTTGTATACCAAAACCAAAAAAAACCAAACCCGTTGCCGACGACTTGATTCCAACTCATAAGGAACCTATAGGACAGAGTAGAACTGCCCCATAGGGTTTCCAAGGAGTGGCTGGTGTATTGGAACCCCTGGCCTCTTGGCTAGCAGCCAATCTCTTAACTACTGCACCACCAGGTCTTCTGTATGTGTACAGCAGGATCAATTCATAGCTTAGTGGATTTTGTTTATAGAAATAGACCTCATCATACCTTCTCCTTCCTCCCCAAAAACTAAACCCTTGGATACTTGGATAATTTTCTCCCACATTGCCTCTGGACTTGGACCTGTAGCTTTCTTTGGCTAGTAGGATGAAAGCCAACACAGTGCATTAGAGATGTGAAAGCACATTTAGGCTTGCTGTTTCTCTTGCTGCTCTCAAAAGTTCTGCAACCACCACCATGAGAATAAGATGACTATCCTGCTGGATACTTGGCAAAGCACAGCTCTGTTTCTTCCATTGTCATATTTCAATGTTTTGGATTCTGCAAAGGTTTGTTTTATGACCTAATATGTGGTCTATTCTAGAGAATGTTCCATGTGCACTAGAAAAAAAAGTATACTTTGCAGCAGTTGGGTGGAGAGTTCTGTATAAGTCAATGAGGTCAAGTTGGTTGATGGTTGTAATTAGTTCTTCCGTGTCTCTATTGAGCTTCTTACTGGATGTCCTGTTCTTCTCCGAAAGTGGTGAGTTGAAGTCTCCTACTATAATTGTGGAGGTGTCTATCTCACTTTTCAGTTCTGTTAAAGTTTGTTTTATGTATCTTGCAGCCCTGTCATTGGGTGCATAAATATTTAATATGGTTATATCTTCCTGGGCAATTGTCCCTTTTATCATTATGTAGTGTCCTTCTTTATCCTTTGTGGTGGATTTAAATTTAAAGTCTATTTTGTCAGAAATTAATATTGCTACTCCTCTTCTTTTTTGCTTATTGTTTGCTTGATATATTTTTTTCATCCTCTGAGTTTTAATTTGTTTGTGTCCCTAAGTCTACGGTGTGTCTCTTGTAGGCAGCATATAGACGGATCGCGTTTCTTTATCCAGTCTGAGACTCTCTGTCTCTTTATTGGTGCATTTAGTTCATTTACATTCAGCATAATTATAGATAAGTATGTGTTTAGAGCTGTCATTTTGATGCCTTTTTATGTGTGTTGTTGATAATTTCATTTTTCCACTTACTTTTTTGTGCTGAGATGTTTTTCTTTGTAAATTGTGTGTTCCTCTTTTTCATAGTATTTGACTTTATGTTTTCTTAGTTGTTGTGTTTTTCTTGGTTTTTATTTTGAGTTATGGAGTTGTTAGACCTCTTTGTGTTTACCTTAATATTTACCCCTATTTTTCTAAGTAAATCCTAACTTGTGTTATCCTATATTGCCTTGTATCCCTCTCAATATGGCAGCTCTATGCCACCTGTATTTAGTCCCTCTTTTTGATTATTGTGATCTTTTACATATTGACTTCAATGATTCCCTGTTTTGAGCGTTTTTTTTTTTTTTTTTTAATTAATCTTAATTTGTTTTTGTGATTTCCCTGTTTGAGTTGATATCAGGATGTTCTGCTCTGTGACCTTGTGTTGTGCTGGTATCTGATATTATTGGTTTTCTGACCAAACAATTTTCTTTAGTATTTCTTATAGCTTTGGTTTGGTTTTTGCAAATTCTCTAAGCTTGTGTTTATCTGTAAATGTTTTAATTTCGCCTTGATATTTCAGAGAGAGTTTTGCTGGATATATGATCCTTGGCTGGCAGTTTTTCTCCTTCAGTGCTCTATATATGTCATCCCATTGCCTTCTTGCCTGCATGGTTTCTGCTCAGTAGTCTGAACTTATTTTTATTGAGTCTCCTTTGTAGGAGACCTTTCTTTTATCCTTGGCTGCTTTTAAAATTTTCTCTTTATGTTTGGTTTTGGCAAGTTTGATGATAATATGTCTTGGTGATTTTCTTTTTGGATCAATCTTAAATGGGGTTTGATGAGCATCTTGGATAGATATCCTTTCGTCTTTCATGATGTCAGGGAAGTTTTCTGCCAACAGATCTTCAACTATTCTCTCTGTGTTTTCTGATATCCCTCCCCGTTCTGGGACTCCAATCACACACAAGTTATTCTTCTTGATAGAGTCCCACATGATTCTTAGTGTTTCTTCATTTTTTTAAATTCTTTTACCTGATTTTTTTCAGCTATATTGGTGTCAATTCCCTCGTCCTCCAGATCTCCCACTCTGCATTCTAAGTGCTTGAGTCTGCTCCTCTGACTTCCTATTGCATTGTCTAATTCTGTAATTTTATTGTTAATCTTTTGGATTTCTGAATGCTGTCTCTCTATGGATTCTTGCAGCTTATTAATTTTTCCACTATGTTCTTGAATAATCTTTTTGAGTTCTTCAACTGCTTTATCAGTGTGTTCCTTGGCATTTTCTGTAGATTGCCTTATTTCATTTCTGAGGTCATCCCTTATGTCTTGAAGCATTCTGTAAATTAGTTTTTTATATTCTGTATCTGGCAATTCCAGGATTGTATCTTCATTTAGGAAAGATTTTGATTCTTTAGTTTGGGGAGTTGTAGAAGCAATCGTGGTCTGCTTTTTTATGTGGTTTGATATTGACTGCTGTCTCCGAGCCATCACTAAGATATTGTAGTGATTTATTCTATATTTGCTCACTGAGTCTTATCTTGTTTTGTTTTCTTTCAATATACGTAGATGGGCTACTAGACTGCGCTGTTTTGACTGTTGTAGCCCTTGACTCCCTTATGTCCTATTACCAGCTGGTTTGGGCTGTTACCAGATATATAAGCCTAAGAGTCCATTTACTATTCTTGAGTACAATCTGATTTGGGGTCATCAAGTGTGTGGAGCAGACTGTCACCTAACCACCTAGAGAAGTAGTGGTGATAGTTGTGTGCACCACATTCTAGTAGCAGTAGGGGTTCACACTCTGGGGGAGGGGCAGGATGCTGACAGGTTCCCCCAAATGTCAGTGAGGTATGTGTGTCTCTATTCCTAAAGCACCTTGGTGGGTGGGCTCTGCAGCTGTACCTTAGGTCCCGAATGCAAGTATCTACAGATTGGTAGGTGTCACCCTCCTTAGACCCCTAAGGCAGGAGACTAGGTGGTCTGGAGGGAGCTTAGCCCTCAGTTCCCTGTTGTGGGTCAGTGAGGTCTCTGTTGAATATGCAGAGATATCAGACCTGAGAAAACTGTCTTTCCAGTAATCCGCTAAAAGAATTACAGTCAGATCCCTATCAGAAATGCCTTTGCATTATAATAGCCACCTTGTTCCCTGTAGGGATGAAAGCCCAAGACTGTGAATCACATATGCTTGGCTGGAGCTGGTTCTGTGTTTTTAGTCCAATTAGGGAAGGATTTTTGGTCCCTGTTTTTTTTTTTTTTTGTAGTTGCTTCTCTCAGGCCAGGAGAATGGGTTAGGAAAAGACCAAAAAGAAAGAAAAACCACAGCGCAGTTCACTCTCTGGCTCAGGAAATTCCAATGTTAATGAAGCCTCCTAGGAAGGGGAGGGGAGGGATCAGATAAATAGGAGAGAGTAGCACCCCGGAATACAGACAATGTTACTTATCTTGCTTGTGATGACTGTTTTATCTGAGATTCCCAAGGGGGGCGCATCGACTGTGTTCGCTGGCTGGGTAGAGATAGCCTCCGAGGGTCAGGCCCAAGTCCCATGCTTGTGCTGTCTCAGAAGCCGTGGTTAGTTCCTCTGCTCGCAGTCTAAAGCCCAACGCCAAGGTTCCCTGGCTGGGATGCTGCATTCCCAGCTCCAAAACCAGTCACTGCCTCCCGGTGACTTCTCCTCCTGTCATCCACGTCACTGCGGTGCTTGCGTGCACTGGCTGGGCTTCCCCCGAGGTCAATTCAGGGGGCTAGGGCTGCGTCCCTGTTTGTGCCATGTCAGAATGCTGTGCTCAGCTCCGCTGCACCCAGTCCAAAGCCCAGCACCAAGGTTTCCTGACTGGGACGCTGGCTCCAGGCTCCGAAAACAGTTGTTGCTTCCCTGTAGTTGTTCGTTCTCAGTCTCTGTCACTCAGGTCAACTCTTTAGATCTGTGTTTGATGGTCACGGTTTGTAGATTGTCATGTATGTGATTGATTCGCTTGTTTTTCTGAGTCTTTTTTGCAAGAGGGATCTGAGGTAGCTTCTATCTAGTCAGCCATCTTGGTCCCAAAAGCTATTTTTAACTGAATGAAAATGCAAGTGTTACCAAAGAATAGCTTCAGTTCTTGTCTTCAGTGTAGGAAAGAATTCAAACACTGAGACGAAGAGTGTCAAGCAAGCAAAGGGTTTTATTAGTTAGCAGAGGGTTAATAGTGAAAGTATACTTGACCAGAGAGCCTTCAGCAGGCTGCTCAGAGGGAGAGTCTGAGAGCCCCGATAGTCATTTTCCTAGGGTTTTATACCTTTTTTGTCTTCTCTCTCCCTGTTAATGTTTAACAGCCAAGTCAGGGACCCCTGTAGAGATTATTTCCTTGGCTTAATGTTTAAGTATGTAGGGACCATCTTATTGAGGAATATCACCACCCCGTCTCTTCCTCTTCTGGAGTGTAAGCTTTCCCCCTCCCCCTTACAAAAGCACGACATAATAAACATTGTGGCATGTAGCTAAAGAAGTACTTGGAGTAAACGTTACAGTACTAAACACAAATGTTAGAAAAGAAAAATGATATCAAATTAATGATCTGTTTCCATCTTAAGAAGGTAGAAAGAGTAGAGAAAATCAAACTATATTGAGTAAAAGGAAAAAAAATATATAAAGATGATGCAAAAATCCGTAAAATAGAAATAAAAAATAATAGACAAAGGCAATGAAACCAAAACCTGGATATTAGAGAAGATGAATGAAATTGTTAAAGTTCTATCTAAACTGATGAGCGAAAAAGATAGAAATCACCATTTGCACATATCAGGGACGAGGAAAGTGATATCACCAGATTCTCTGATTGTAAAAGAAGAATGTAATATTTTGCAGACAAGTGCATGCAAAAAATTTTGACATGTTAGATAAAACGAGCAAATTATTTGATGACATGAACACTCGAGAGTTTGTTGTCCATTCATTTTGTAAATGAATTTTTGGTTAGAGTCCTTATAAAGAAGTCTCAAGGCCAAGATATCATCTCTGGTAAATTCTACCAAGCATCTAAGTAAGAAACTATGGCAATGCCACAAAACTATTTGGGAAGCTGAAGAAAAAGGAATAATTCTCAAAGCATTCTATGAGGCCAGTAAAATTCTGATACCAAAAGTAAAAAAAAAAAAAACTTAAAGAAAAATAAAAACTAGGGAAAAATATTCCTCAAGTACAAATTGCAAAATAGCTCAAGAAAAATTTAGTCATTGTATCCAACAATATGTAACATGATAGTAAACCTTGATGAAATGGGGTTTACTCCAAAATTACAAATCTGGTTTAACATTGCAAAATCTGTCAATGTAATTCATCATATTAAGAAAGAAAATCATATGATCATCCCAAGAGATGTGAAAAAAAAAATCCTGCATTCATTCCTTTATTTTATTATTTTTTTCTTTATTTTAATTGTGGTGAAAATTAACACAACAAAACCTTCACCAGTTCAACAATTTTCACATGTACAATTCAGTGACATTGATTACATTCTTCATGTTGTGCAACTTTTGTCGATATCATTTTCCAAATTATTTCACCATCATTTACATAAACTCAGTGTCCCCTGTCTTAGACATCTAGTGCTTCTATAACAAAAATACCATAAGTGGGTGGCTTTAATAAACAGAAATTTTTTTCTTTCACAGTCTAGGAAGCTAGAAGTCCAAATTCAAGGTGCCAGTTCCAGGCGAAGGCTTTTTTTCTCTGTGTTGGCTCTGGGGAAAGGTCCTTGTCATCATTCTTCCCCATCTAGGAACTTAGTGCAGGAACCCTGGGTCCATTCCCTCCTTGTTCTTCATTCTTGGTAGTAGGAGATTCCCCTGTCTCTCTGCTTGCTTCTCTCTTTTATATCTCAAAAGATATTGACTCAAGATACAACCTAATCTTATAGATTGAGTCCTGTCTCACTAACATAACTGCCTCTAATATTGCCTCATTAACATCATAGAGGTGGGATTTACAACACATAGGAAAGTCATCAGATGACAAAATGCTGCGCAATCACACAATACTGGGAATCATGTACTAGCCACATTGACACACATTTTTGGGGGACACAATTCAGTCCATAATATTCCACATTATGGCCCCCCAAAATTCATGTCCTTGCCACATGTAAAACACATTCACCCCACCATATCATAGCAAAAGTCTTAAATCAGCTCCAAGTACAAATTATAAAAATTCCTCTTCATCTGTGAAATTTAGAATACAAGTTATCTGCTTCCAAAGTAAAATGGTGACACAGACACGAGCTAGAGATTTCCATTACAAACTGGAGAATCTGGAAGGAAAGAAGGGATATCAGGTACCAAGCAAGTTAGCAGAATACATTACATTAGCTCTCAAGGCTTGAAAATAATCTTCTGTTTTCTGAGACCATGCATTCCAGACTCAGGGTGTTGGCCACACTGTCCAGATTCTGGGTAGAGATTCCTCAGCCCTGGGCTTCAGCTCTGCCTTCCAGACCACTTGGATGGCAACTCTGCTTCCTCGGATTTGGGTAGCCCCATTCTCCTTGTCCATTTGAATGGTGACCCCGGCAGGCTTCTTTCTTCTTCCCGTTGGGCATGGCAGCCCCGCTCCTTCAGCTTTGGTCAGTGGATCTGGCCATGCCCTGCTAGCACTCATGAAAGGCAGCCTCACACTCACAGTTTCACAACTGCTTCCACATTTTAAATATCTGTTAGAGCAGCACTTCACTTTTGTAGTACCAAATTCTGTATTAGTTACTTAGTGCTGCTATAACAGAAATACAAGTGGGTGGCTTTAAAGAACAGAAATTTATTCTCTCATGTTCTAGTATGCTAGAAGTCCAAATTCAAAGTGCCAGTTCCAGGGGAAGGCTTTTTCTCTCAGTCTGCTCTGGGGAAAGGTCATTGTCATCAATCTATCCCTGGCCTAGGAGCTTCTCAGCAAGGGGACCCCAGGTCCAAAGGACAAGATCTCCTCCTTGTTCTTTATTCCTGGTAATAGGAGATCCCCCAATCTCCCTGCTTGCTTCTTTCTTTTATATCTCAAAAAAGATTGACTGAAAATACAACCTAATCATGTAGATTGAGTCCTGCCTCATTACCATATCTACCTCTAATCCTGTCTCATTAACATCATAGAGGTAGGATTTACAACACATAGGAAAATCACATCAGATGACAAAATAGTGGACAATTACACAATATTGGGAATCATGGCCCAGCCAAGTTGACACACACTTTTGGGAGACACAATTCAATCCATAACACCCTCTAAGTCAAAGCTCCTCTTTCCCCCACTCCCTTCCATCCCTGATGATCACTAATAATATATTTTCTATATATTTGCTTATGTCATAAAAGTGAGATCATATAGTATTTGTCTTTTTGCAACTAACTTATTTCAGTCAGCATAATGCTTTCAAGGTTCATCCATGTTGCAGCATCAGGACTTTATTTCTCTTTAAGGCTGAGTAGTATTACATTGTATGTATATATCACATTTTGCTTATCCATTCAACTGTTGATGGACATTTTTTTGTACCTTTTGGGTAAAGAAGATGGAGGGAGTACACACAGTCTTTATACCAAAAGAATTAGTTGACATCCAACCCTTTCAAGAGGTAGCATATGTTAAGGAACCGGTGGAACGAAGAAATCCAAGCTGCTTAAAACAATGGTGAACAACAAGGCCCCAGAAAATGGCAGAATATCAACTGAGATGTTTCAACAAATGAATGCAGCACTGGAAGGGCTCACTAGTCTATGCCAAGAAATTTGGAAGACGGTTACCTGACCAACTGACTGGGAGAGATCCATATTTATGCCTGTTTCCAAGAAAGGTGATCCAACCAAATGTGGAAATTATTGCACAATATCATTAATATTACACGCAAGCAAAATTTTGCTGAAGAGCATTCAAAAGCAGCTGCAGCAGTATACCAACAGGGAACTACCAGAAATTCAGGCCGGTTTCAGAAGAGGACACGGAGCCAGGGATATCATTGCTGATGTCAGATGAATCCTGGGTGAAAGCAGAGAATACCAGAAGGGTGTTTACCTGTGTTTTATTGACTATGCAAAGGCATTCGACTGTGTGGAGCATAACAAATTATGGATAACATTGTGAAGAATGGGAATTCCAGCACACATAATTGTGGTCATGAGGAATATTTACATAGATCAAGAGGCCATTGTTCGGACAGAATAAGGAGATACTAAGTGGTTTAAAGTCAGGAAAGGTGTGCGTCAGAGTTGTATTCTTTCACCATACCTATTCAGTCTGTATGCTGAGCAAATAACCTGAGCAGCTGGATTATATGAAGAGGAATGGGGCACCAGGATTGGAGGAAGGCTCATCAACAAACTAAGTTATGCAGATAGCATAACTTTGCTTGCTGAAAGTGAAGAGGACTTGAAGCAGTTACTGATGAAGATCAAAGACACAGCCTTCAGTATGGATTACACCTCAACATAAAGAAAACAAAAATCCTCACAACAGGACCGATAAGCCACATCATGATAAATGGAGAAAAGACTGAAGCTGTCAAGGATTTCTTTTTACTTGGATCCGCAATCAACACCCATGGAAGCAGGAATCAAGAAATCAAAAGATGCATTGCACTGGGCAAATCTACCCCTTAAAAATGTTGAAAAGCAAAAATGTCTCCTTGAAGACTATGGTGTGCCTGACTGTGGTATTTTCAATAGAATCATAGGGGTGTGAAAGCTGGAAAATGAATAAGGAAGATCAAAGAACTGATGTATTTGAATTGTGATGTTAGCAAAGAATATTGAATATACCATGGACTGCCAAAAGAACGAACAAATCCGTCTTGGAAGAAGTACAACGAGAATGCTCCTCAGAAGCAAGGATGGCGAGACTGCATCTTACATACTTTGGACATGTTATCAGGAGGGATCGGTCCCTGGAGAAGGACATCATACTGAGTACAGTACAGGCTCGGCGGAAAAGAGGAAGACCCTCAGTGAGATGGATTGACACAGTGGGTGCGACAATGGGCTCAAGCATAACAAGGATTGTAAGGATGGTGCAGGAAGGGGCTGTATTTCATTCTGTGGTACATAGCATCACTATGAAGTGGAACCAACCGGATGGCAGGTAACAACAACCTTTTGGGTATTGTGAAGGTACTCAATGACCATTATTTTACTTGCATTTATTTATTTATTTAAATTAATTTTTATTGTGCTTCAGTGAAAGTTTACAAATCAGGCCAGTCTCTCATACAAAAATTTACATACACATTGCTATCCACTCCTGGTTGCTCTCCCCCTAATGAGATTGTACAGTCCTTCCCTCTGCTCTCTCTCTCCTCATGTCCATTTGGGCAGCTTCTGGCCCCATCTATCCTCTCATCTCCCCTCCAGACAGGAGATGCCAACATAGTCTCATGTGTCTACTCAATCTAAGAAGTTTGTTCTTCACCAGTATCATTTTCCATCCCATATTTCAGTTCAAACCCTGTCTGAAGAGTTGGCTTTGGGAGTGGTCCTTTCTTGGGCTAACAGAAGGTCTGGGGACCATGGCCTCCAGGGTGCTTCTAGTCCCAGTCTGACCATTAAGTGTGGTCTTTTTTACGAGAATTTGGGGTCTGCATCCCACTGCTTTTCTGCTCCCTCAGGGGTTCTTTGTTGTGTTCCCTGACAGGGCAGTCATCAGTTGTGACCAGGCACCATCTAGTTCTTCCGGTCTCAGGCTGATGTAGTCTCTGGTTTATGTGGTTCATTCTGTATCTTAGGCTCATAATTACCTTGTGCCTTTGGTGTTCTTCATTCTTCCTTGCTCCAGGTGAGTTGAGACCAATTGATGCACGTTAGATGGCCGCTTACTAGCATTTAAGACCCCAGAGGTCACTTTCCAAAGTGGAATGCAGGATGTTTTCTTAATACAATTTATTATGCCAATTGACTTAGATGTCTTCTGAAACCATGGTCCCCAAACCCTCTCACCTGCTATGCTGGCCTTCAAGGCATTCAGTTTATTCAGGAAACTTCTTTGCTTTTGGTTTAGTCCAGTTGTGTTGACCTCTCCCATATTGTGTGTTGTCTTTCCGTTCACCTAAAATAGTTCTTATCTAATATCTAACTAGTGAAAACCCCTCTCTCACCCTCCCTCCCTCCCCCCTCCTCATAACTATCAAAGAATATTTTCTTCACTGTTTAAGCTATTTCTCCAGTTGTAATAATAGTGGCCTTACACAATATTTGTCCTTTTGCAACTGACTAATTTCACTCAGCATAATGTCTTCCAGATTTCTCCATGTTATGAAACGGTTCATGGATTCATCATTGTTCTTTATCAATGCATAGTATTGCATTGTGTCAATATACCATAATTTATTTATCCATTCATCCGTTGATGGGCACCTTGGTTGCTTCCAACTTTTTGATACTGTAAACAGTGCTGCAATGAACATGGGTATGTATGTATCTGTTTATATAAAGGCTCTTATTTCTCTAGTATATATATTCCAAGGAGTGGGATTGCTGGATCATATGGTAGTTCTTTTTCTAGTTTTTTAAGGAAGCGCCAAATTGATTTCCAAAGTGGTTGTACCATTTTACATTCCCACTAGCAGTGTATAAGTTTTCCAGCCTCTCCACAACCTCTCCAACATACATTATTTTGTTTTTTAGATTAATGCCAGTCAGATTGGAGTGAGATGGAATCTCATTGTAGTTTTGATTTGCATTTCTCTAATGGCTAATGATCATGAGGACCTCCTCATGTATCTGTTAGCAGCCTGAATGTCTTCCTTGTTGAAGTGCTTGTTCCTATCCTTTGCCCATTTTTTAATTGGGTTATTTCTTTTCGTAGTTGAGTTTTTGCAGTACATGTAGACTATAGAGATCAGGCACTTATTGGAAACGTCATAGCGGAAAACTTTTCCCCAGTCTTTAGATATTCTTTTTATTGTTTTCCAGAAGTCTTTGGATAAGCGTGTTGCTGTTGTTGTTAAGTGTTGTCAAGTTGGTTCCGACTCATAGTGACCCTATGCACAACAGAACAAAACACTGCCTGGTCCTCTGCCATCCTTACAATCATTGTTATGCTTGAGCTCATTGTTGCAGCCACTGTGTCAATTCACCTCATTGAGGGTCTTCTTCTTTTCTGCTGACCCTGTACTCTGCCAAGCATGATGTCCTTCTCCAGGGACTGATCCCTCCTGACAACATGTCCGAAGTATGTAAGATGCAGTCTCGCCATCCTTGCCTCTAAGGAACATTCTGGCTGTACTTCTTCCAAGACGGGTTTGTTTGTTCTTTTGGCAGTCCATGGTATATTCAATATTCTTTGCCAACACCACAATTCAAAGACGTCAACTTTTCTTCGGTCTTCCTTATTCATTGTCCAGCTTTCACATGAATATGACGTGATTGAAAATATTATGGCTTGGGTCAGGCGTACCTTAGTCTTCAGGGTGACATCTTTGCTCTTCAACACTTTGAAGAGGTCCTTTGCAGCAGATTTACCCAATGCAATGTGTCTTTTGATTTCTTGACTGCTGCTTCCATGGCTGTTGATTGTGGATCCAAGTAAAATGAAATCCTTGTCAACTTCAATCTTTTCTCCATTTATCATGATGTTGCTCATTGGTCTAGTTGTGAGCTTTATGTTGAGGTGCAATCCATACCGAAGGCTGTGTCTTTGACCTTCATTAGTAAGTGGTTCAAGTGCTCTTCACTTTCAGCAAGCAAGGTTGTGTCATCTGCATAATGCAGGTTGTTAATAAGTCTTCCTCCAACCCTGATACCCTGTTCTTCTTAATAAAGGCCAGCTTCTTGGATTATTTGCTCAGCATACAGGTTGAATAGGTATGGTGAAAGAATACAACCCTGATGCACACCTTTCCTGACTTTAAACCAATCAGTATCCCCTTGTTCTGTCCGAACAATGGCCTCTTGATCTATGTAAATGTTCCTCATGAGCACAATTAAGTGTTCTGGAATTCCCATTCTTCGCAATGTTATCCATAGTTTGTTATGATCCACACAGTCGAATGCCTTTGCATAATCAATAAAACATAGGTAAACATCCTTCTAGTATTCTCTGTTTTCAGTCAGGATCCCTCTGACATCAGCAATGATATCCCTGGTTCCTCATCCTCTTCTGAACTGACAGTTCCCTATTGATATACTGCTGCAGGTGTTTTTTAATGCTCTTCAACAAAATTTTGCTTGCGTGTGATATTGATGATATTGTTCTATAGTTTTCACATTCAGTTAGGTCACCTTTCTTGGGAATAGCCATAAATGTGGATCTCTTCCAGTCAGTTGGCCAGGAAGCTGTCTTCCATATTTTTTGGCATAGACGAGTGAGCACCTCCAGCGATGCATCTGTTTGTTGAAACATCTCAATTGAGATCCCATCAATACCTGGAGCTTTGTTTTTTTGCCAGTGCCTTCAGAGCATACATGTTTGATTTTTAGGAGCTCCCAGTTATCTGGTTTCTCTCCTGCATTTTGAGTAATGTTCTGTATACTGTTTATGCCATGTATTAAAAAAAAAAGTTTTTTTTTTAATGTTTTGGGGCACATAAAATTGTCCCTATTTTTCTCCCATGATCTTCATTGTTTTAGATTTTATATTTAGGTCTTTGATTTATTTTGAGTTCGTTTTTGTGCATGGTGTGAGGTATGTGTCTTGTTTCATTTTTTTTGCAGATGGATATCCAGTTATGCCAGCACCGTTTCTTAAAAAGATTGTCTTTTCCCTGATTAACTGCTTTGGGTCTTTGTCAAATATCAGCTGCTCATATGTGGATGGATTTATGTCTGGATTCTCAATTGTGTTACATTGGTCTATGTATCTGTTGTTGTACCAGTACCAGGCTGTTTTTACTACTGTGGAGGTATAATAGGTTCCAAAATGAGGTAGAGTGAGGCCTCCCACTTTGTTCTTCTTATTCAATAATGCTTTATTTATCTGGGGTCTCTTGCCCTTCCATGTGAAGTTGGTGATTTGTTTCTCCATCTCATTCAAAAACGTCATTAGATTTTGGATCTGAATTGCATTGTGTCTATAGATGGCTTTTTGTGGAATAGACATTTTTACAGTGTTAAGTCTTCCTATCCATGAGCAAGATGTGTTTTTCCACTTATGTAGTTCTCTTCTGGTTTCTTGAAGTTGTGTCTTGTAGTTTTCTTTGTACAGGTCTTTTACATCTCTGGTAAGGTTTATTCCTAAGTATTTTATCTTCTTGGGGGCTGCTGTAAATGGTATTGATTTGGTGATATCCTCTTCAATGTACTTTTTGTTAGTGTAGAGGAATCCAACTGAATTTTGTATGTTATCTTATAACCTGATACTCTCCTGAACTCTTCCATTAGTTTCAGTAGTTTTTTTTGAGGATTCTTTACGGTTTTCTGTGTATAAGATCATGCCATCTGCAAATAGAGATACTTTTATTTCTTCCTTGCCAATCTGGATGCCCTTTATTTCTTTATCTAGCCTAATTGCTCTGGCTAGGACTTCCAGCGCAATGTTGAATAAGAGTGGTGATAAGAAGCATCCTTTTCAGGTTCCTGATCTCAAGGGGAATGCTTTCAGCATCTCTCCATTTAGGATGATGTTGGCTGTTGGCTTTCTATAAATGCCCTTTATTTATGTTGAGGTATTTTCCTTGTATTCTTATTTTGCTGAGAGTTTTTATCATGAATGGGTGTTGGACTTTGTCAAATGCCTTTTCTGCATCAATTGATAAAATCTTGTGGTTCTTGTCTTTTGTTTTACTTATATGGTGGATAACATTAATTGTTTTTGTAATGTTGAACCATCCCTGCATACCTGGTATGAAAATCCCACTTGGTTACGGCAAATTATTTTTTTGATATGTTATTGAATTCTATTGGCTAGAATTTTGTTGAGGATTTTTACATCTAAGTTCACGAGGGGTAGAGAGGTCTGTAATTTTCTTTTTTTGTGTTGTCTTTACCTGGTTTTGATATCAGGGATGTGCTTGCTTCATAGAATGAGTTTGGGAGTATTTGGTCCTTTTCTATGCTTTGCAATACCTTTAGTAGTAGTGGTGTTATCTCTTCTATGAAAGTCTGGTAGAACTCTGCAGTGAAGCCCTCAGAACTACGGCTTTTTTTTTGCTGGGAGTTTTTTGATGCCTGTTTCAATCTCCTTTTT